>NC_090648.1:251568545-251868545 GCF_040937935.1 Hyperolius riggenbachi | reverse complement strand
TTCCTTTTTTATAAAATTCCTTTCAAACAAAATATTTTTTAAAGAGAATCTGTATTGTTAAAATCACACAAAAGTAAACATACCAATGCGTTAGGGGACATCTCCTATTACCCTCTGTCACAATTTCGCCGCTGTTCGCCGCATTAAAAGTGGTTAAAAACAGTTTTAAAAAGTTTGTTTATAAACAAACAAAATGGTCACCGAAACAGGAAGTAGATTGATGTACAGTATGTCCACACATAGAAAATACATCCATACACAAGCAGGCTGTATACACCCTTTCTTTTGAATCTCAAGAGATCATTTATGTGTTTCTTTCCCCCTGCAGCTATCTTCCACTGAAGTGTCAGGCTGTTTCTTCCTGCAGAGTGCAGACAGCTCTGCCTGTATGTAATTCCTCAGTATGTGAAAGCCCAGCCAGCTCAGAGGAGGATTTATCCAGCTTGTAAAAGATAAGAGAAAAGAGAGAAGCTGCCCTAATCTAAATAATACACAGGCAGTGTGCAGAGAGGGGCCTGGAGGGGGGAGATGCATCACAGAACCACAACACTGAAGAACTTGGCAGCCTTCCAGACACAGGCTGACAAGTCTGACAAGAGAGAGATAAGTTGATTTATTACAGAGATAGTGATAGTAGAATGTGCTGCAGTAAGCCAGAACACATTAGAATAGCTTTTGGAACTTGTAGGATGATAAAAAACAGGATGTAATTTTTGTTACGGAGTCTCTTTAACACATGTCTGTTTTTCGATTGCTGATCCAAATCACATGATCAAGATTAAAACAGATTTGTGATATGATGCTGTTTTCTGTGATGCTTAATCAGCTTCCCAATACAGCAGAAGCTAGTTCTATCCTACATTTTGATGTCTTTCATCATCTGTCCATCAGCCATTAACCAGCATTTTGCTTTCTTCAGTTCCTCACTCATCATTGCTTCCAAGACATGGAAGGAGATACATCATATCTTTGCAGGAATACTACAATTATTTGGAACCACACTGTCATTTTTTTCTATATTATTCAACATATCTACTGTTGTTTACATTTTGGACAGTGTTCTTGTAGAAAGTAAGCCCTGAGTACGTCCCAACAAGTCCCCCTGAAAAATCCTAATGTGGACAGATTTTAAAGGGAGACACAATGACACTGTCCCTAGCTTGGCTCTTTGTTTAAAAGGAAGTCAGAAAAGGAGAATAGGACAAATCTTTAGTGATTGGCACAGTTTTAACAGCTTTGATAACATTAGCAAGCCACTGCTCTTTTCAGTAATCTTTAAACTGACAACATAAAGACTTCTAGAAACTGTTGAAGACTTTTGATCAGGATAAAGTTATACAGCTTTTGTTAAAGTGAACCGAGCACCTTTTTTATCACTCAGGACATTTCTATAGCACATGAAAAATGCATGCTGACAATCTATTTCATTATTAAAATAAACTTTCATTTTACCTTGTATTTTACATTCAAAGTAGTTTTAGTAGTCTGTTTCAGCAGGCCTGCCGACCGTCCCCATCCGGAGAGCTTTGAGGAACCTAATTGTTTTATTGAGCAAATTACCAACAGGTAAACAATGCTTTTTCATCAGCATAGGGGGTAAGTAATTAGGACTGTTTCTTCAAAGCCATTGTGTGTGTCATTGTGTCAAGATAGCATCTCTGACTTCTGTAAATAAGGAATGGGAGAAGCTGAGGGGGTAACATGGCAGCTTCTATGCCAGGAGAGATTCCAATGAAAGAGAATGTGCTCAGTTCCCTTTAAGGCAATGAAAATACCCAGCCACAGTGAGACCCCAGTCAGAGCAATGGAACGTAAAGGGAACTAAGCACCCTTTCTTTCACTGAAATTTCTCCTGGCATAGAAGCTGCCATGTTACCCCCTCCCCTTCTCACAGTCCTTCTTTGCAGAAGTCAAAGATGCTATCTTGACACATTCACTCTAGATAATCTCTTTGAAGAAACTGTCCTAATTACCCACCCTCTCTGTTGATGAAAAAGTATTGTTTCATTCTTGGTAATTACTACAATAAAACAATTAGCTTCCTGAAATCTCTGTGGCTGGGGACGGATGGTCAGGCCTGCTGAAGCAGGCTAATAAAACTTAATAGCTAAACTTTGAATGTAAAATTAAATGTAAAATGGAAGTTTATTTTAAAAATGAGACATATTGTTGGCATGCATTTTTCATGTGCTGTTGAGATGCCCTGGGTGCTAAAAATGGAGCTTGGTTCACTTTAAGGTGGGTTTAATAGGATGCTGTGGTGCTGGTGGGACAGTCAATGCCTGTAGATTTCTTTAGATATGAACCAGCATTCCTTCTTTTTATATAGGACTTTTTCAGAAAATTTAAACTCTAGTCATCCATGTGGTAACACTGGGCAATGCATCCTGACTTAAAGAGGCACAGTAGTGACATATAGTAAAATTATTTAGGATACTCACTTTTACAGTGATTTTTCTGGTTCCATCATCAGAAACATATATATAAATATTTTGCTGTTTATTGTTAATTAGCCCCACCCTCTAAGCGGTGCTTAGCCTAGGCTGTTTTGCTATGCATAATTCTCCTTGCAGAGCATTCTGGCAGACAAGGTATTAGCTGGATGATTGCAACACAAAGGGTTAGGCAAGTTGCACCGCAGGTTATAGCCCCAGTGCGATAGTAAACATAACAATTAACAAGGGACTTTCAGTCCACTTCTGGGAATTGCAGAGTAATGCACAGCAGCCTGTATGTTACTTCTGCGGCACCCTAGGCACTTCCGTCGCACTGTAAGTACTGTGGCATGTCTCACAGACATTAATGTCCACTGTGACAAGCTGCAGCAGGGAAGAATCCCGCGACGAAACATGACACGGTAAGTATGAAACAAAAACAGGACTTAAGTTGTTGCCACCTGTGATCAATATTAGAATATAAATCAGAGTGAGGAGACACTAAATGATTTACGAATAAATGTAAACAAAAAAAAAATAAAAAAGCAAAAATTGTATTCTTTATGTTAATTTTATTACAGTTCCTCTTTCAGTTCAGTAGAAAATGGAGTGGGTTGAAAGGTGAGTGGCTAGCATCTTATTATGGCTTTCTGGCTAAGGGAATCTACAGCAGGTTTATTCCTGCAGGGAGAATTCGGAGAAACTGGTGCATTCTAGGTAAGGGAACTGATCTCCAAATGCTAAGAGAAGGAAACACTTGGCAGAAAACAAGAATTTCAAGACATAATCCCTTGAAAGACATTCTGAGGCAGCATGAGTATGTTTAGGGCATACACAGCTACCCCTTAATCAACCTAGGTAAAATGGTGGGTAAACAAGCAGTGACAGAAAGGCTTTTACTAGAAATAGACTTGCATGAATATGATGCGGAGATTCAATAAACATTAGAGGCATTAGTGAAAAATAACAAGAATTAGTGCTATACTTCCAAAGAATGAAAGTAGAAATCCTTGCAGACAATTAAGAATAGGATGTTTGGATGTTTGGCGTTAGACTGAAACCATATGTTTTTCTTTTCTGGCATATTAAAGTTAGATAGGGCTTGTTGAAGTGGGGTTGGTTTAGTGAAATCAGATTTCAAAAGTCAATTTGATGGATGGGAATGTATCAATGACATGAAATCTGTGCAGAGATGGAATGTCACATCAAACCATATACAATAACAAAAGTATATGGTCCCTAAGATACAGATGATGTGGATACGAAGTACCAATTCTTATATTACAGATATTACAGGAGGTGATCAATGAAGTATGGGGTTCTGCCGCGGTCTTGGGAAGTCTAATGGAAGCGTTGAAGGCAGACAAGGAGCAACAAAGATGTGTGAAAAGTATGGAGCAGATACAGAGAGTCATGACAATGTGACTAGCTAATCAATTGGTTATTACAAATACACAATTCCCATACAAGCCAGTGCAAAAAAAGTCAATCACATCATTATACTTAAAAAAAACAGGGGGTGATCTTTTTGATTCTTGTGTGAAATAAGAGTGGGAGTAAAATAATTTCCACTAAAACAAATTTGGTAATAGAGGGAAAAGTACTTGAAAACACTAATCAGGGAAGTAATGGGAAGCCAAAACTCATTGCAGATTTTAAATTTAAATCCTCTCTGCTGAAGAAAAATGTTACTAAGAGAAAACATTTTGGATTAAAGTCAGAAAAACAACATTGACTTTACAGAATTACTTGGTTAGACTCGGGATTTATTAGAGATTTATACAGAGAGCAACTGGAAGAATTCCATGGGAGTGTGCTCATAGCTGCAGTAGAAGTTGAAAGTAGAAGTCTGTGGGAAAAATATAGTTGGGAATAATGGGAAAATAATTATATGATGAATTAAGGATATAAAGAAATAAGTAAAATACAAAAATGGAAAATCAGAAATTCTTCCATTAGCATCAGCTGTACTTTCCAACAAATAATCTCTTCTCTTCCTGATTTGTACTCATCTAACCAATAGCAGAAAGCTAAATACTTATTCTGACTCAGCTATTCCACTGCTATTTTATGGGGGGAGCGGGGGGCTTATAATGGAATCTGGAATCTATTCTAATAATGAGGGCACACCCCGTCCCCCCGGTGCATAGGTGATGATAAACCCTTGTTTTTTCTTTCAACTGTATTCAGAATTTCAACTGCATATTTTTTTCTCTTTATTCTGATCCATATCCATTTTTCTTCTCTATACTTCTGTCTTCTGATGAATAATGAAATGTGCTCTGTTTCTGTATTCATTTCAATGTAACTAAGCACCACTGCAGTACCAGGGGATAGATGTGTGAAAGCTCACACTTTGGGCCTTCTGCTGCTATCCACCTTCTGCTTAGGTAAACACGGAAGCACTGAGCTAAGGTATTGCAATAAAATGGGTAAAGCAAATTGAGATATGTTTAGCTCTGGGTAGAAATTACTAGTCAGCATGTTATTAAAACAGGCGAGGATTTCCCTGTTATTTTAATAAAGTATCCAGAGAGTAGAATGGTCAAAGTAATACATTTAGATGATAGTCCTGTAGAGGAAAAAAAAAGACAAGTATAGCTGTGTCTCTTTTAGGGTAATATAATGCAATGAAGAGTTGTCTGTTGGCCAGTTTTCTTAATTTTTCATCCTGATACTTTTAAAAAAAATGAGAAGCTAGAACTTTTTTTGTGCCAGTTTTGACTTCCTGGTAATGGGGGTAGAGAGGCTTTTGAACTCTTTAGCAACTTATTGCACAACTTAATGCACACTTTTTTCTCAAACATGACACTATAGGCCTTTTGCAATTTTGAAAAATGATGCGCTAAACAAAACTCCTTCAAATATTTGGGCATTACCTTGGAAACACTTTGACAGCGCACTCAGTTAAGCTGTATGTGACTCTAGTAGATACTGGTATTTATTTTACTTGAAAAAGAGAAAAAAAAACGTTGGCTATTTTGAGAATTAATCCATCATCTTTGTATTTTAAAACAGATATCACAAATTTGAAGGTTCAAGTCAACTCCAATCATGTCTAAATATATCGCTTAGGGCAGAGTTCCCCAACCCTGTCCTCAAGGCCCACCAACAGTGCATGTTTTGCAGAAAACCACAAACATGCACAGGTTGGGTAATTAGTGTCACTGCAGAGCTGATTAATTACCTTGGTGGATTTCCACAAAACATGCACTGTTGGTGGGCCATGAGGACAGGGTTGGAGAACACTGCCTTATGCTGGGCATACGCGGGTCGATCCAGCGGCCGATTAGCCGCTGGATTGACCCCCGCCGCGTCCCCGCTCGTCCGTGTGTGCGTGCGGATCGATTCCCACTCGTCCCCACCGGCGCTTCTTATCACCCGCTCGATTCGCCAATATTGTCCACCTGCAAGGATCGAGCACGGAATCGATCCCCGCGGTGATCGGACACGTCGGATATTATCAATCGAGCCATCAGGCTTGATTGATAATCCTCCCCTCTACGCCGTGTATGCCCAGCATTAGGGCATCAGTTTCAGTGCTGCTTAGATTTGGCAGCCAGGCATTTTGTATTTTATTTGCATTTGAAATTAATATCAACACAAAGAAAGCCGTCCACACTTCAGTGTCAGTGAACAGAAAGCTTGAATGCTGATCTAAAAAAAATCAATTAAAAAAAGGTTGAAGAAAGGGCATATTTATAAGATCAACAAAAGCTACATTAATGATGGAAGGCTAAAAGAGTGCTGTGAATATGTTATCTTTTAATTAGGCAACAATGTGAAAACTACGTGGTCTTAGCTTACACATTTAAAGAGAACGTAGAGTGCTATATTTCTTACATTCATTACAAAAAAAAACTTTTATTTCTAGCAATATATTACAGAAAATACATTAACATGCAGTTTTCATAGTTATCAAGCACAATTGTCAACATATATACATTAGTGATAAAAAAAAATTAGGCTAAGCATCAGGCTGGGAAAGAGTTAATGTTAAATGCCAAGTTAAGGTTTGGGCTATCAGGAGAAGGAAATGCTCACTCCCAGACAGCACTTTGTAATTTAAATTGGTCCGCAGACAGCCTGTCAACCAAAAAGAAGGTGCAAATACCTACACTGCAGTCTGCAGCATTAAATCTAGCAAGAGTTTAAAAAATCCGGCTATAGACAGGTAAGAGAGCTCAGTTACACATAAAATCAGATTATGTGACCAGCAGGTGCAGGCATCCCTCTCATGCCCCATCCTACCACTGGCCTGCACACTAGGAGCTGCAAAATGAATGATTAAAATCACAAACACTGGTGCACATAACAAAAGGGGACCCAAGGCTCTGTCACTACCTGGGACCCCCACTCGGCATGCAACACCAAAGGAGCTGCGCAAATGGACCCCACTGCTCACAACATCAGGGGAATCACCCACAACTGCCCCTCAATTGAATGCCAAACAGATGATAAGCAAATGCCCACTCCCAGACAGCACTTTGCCATTTAAATTGGTCTGCAGACAGCCTGTTAGCCAATAAGAAGGTGCAAATACTTACACCTGTGTCTCCACTACCAAATCTAGCAAGCTAAAACAATCTAGCCATAGACAGGAGAGAGAGCTTAGTCGCACATAATCATAGAATATGTGACCAGCAGGGGCACCATATGCAGGTATCCCTATCAAGCCCCCTTCCCAACCACTGACCTGCACGCTAGGAGCTGCAAGATCACAAACACTGGTGCACATGACAGCCGTGGGCCCAGGCTTGCCGCCTGGGACCCCCACCCTGCATACAGTACCAAAGGGGCAAAGCAGGTGGATCACAGTTGTCACACCACTTACTCTGCCATTTAAATTGGTCTATAGACAGCCTGTCAGCCAATAAGAAAGTGAAAATACTTACACATGTGTCTGCACTACCAAGTATAGCAAGAGCTGAAACAATCTGGCCATAGCCAGAGGAGAGAGCTTGGTCACACATAATGATAGATTATCTGACCAGCAGTGGGCCCTGCGTGCAGGTATCTCTCTCATGCCCCCTCCCTACCACTAACCTGCATACTAAAAGCTGCAAAAATAAGGATTAAAATCACAAACACTGGTGCACATGACAGGCAGAGGGTCCAGGCTCTGCCACCACCCGGGACCCCTACTCCGCGTGATGTTGCATGTAAATCACTGCCTGATGGGCATACCTACATGGTGTGCAAACGTGTGTTCATGTACTGCAGCTTGCATTTTGTGCACAACATAGTACTGTAACATTTAGTATAGTTAAGGTCAAGCCTACAAAGGAGAGTAACACAGGTGCCATGCATTTTTGTAGAATGCTAAATGAATGGATAATATAATGGGGTTTTTTTTGTTATACCACTTGAAACTATTTGATACACTGGCTTTAAAATTGTGGCCTAAATGATGTTTTACATACTTTTTGACTGATAGTCAAGTCTAGGTCGACCATTTTTTTTATGATGCTGACATCTTAGAATGTTTACCGTCATTACCACCTTGCCTTACACTTTCGATTAAGTGCCAGAAGGAATGACTAAACCCACAATTTGCTGCTGCACACTACCCTTTCTTTGGTGTTTAGAGGTAAGCTGGTTATTCTGGTATTCTAGCAACACCTTTATAAAAATGCATAATTATTTTACCCTGTAAAAATCATTTTCTCTGATTAAATGTTTGATTATCCTGTTTTGGGGAGAGGGGGGAGACCTGAAGAGGATTTCTGTCAAGGTTAGGCGGTATGGAATAATAATTAGGCACAAGTCAAGGGGGAGAGTGAAATCTGACAGATCTGACAAGTTTTGGATTAGTTCATCTCCTCATGGGGAGGGGGTTCTCAATTATTTCTTTTATTTTTAAAAATTCATACTAAACAGCAGTTGCTCAGTCCAGCTGCCAAAATATTGTGCAAATGCATCTTTATATAAATGCATAGCAAAATTGTTGGCAGTGGCAGCCCAGAATTTTTTCCAGAAAATCAAGTATTTCTCACAGAAAAGCATTGACTGGCCATGACTTTTTTTCCAAGGAGTGCTTTTACAAGGAAAAAAGATAATACTGGGAATCTTCAATGAGAAGATGGACTTGGCCAAAATCTGTCAGATCTGTCAGCAGTTACAGTAAGTACCTACTGTAAGTGACAGCAACATGGGAAAAAAGTATGGGTAATTTATAGTGCATTTTATTCTATGCATTTTATTCTAGGAGAAACTTACATTTTGTATGTATGCACTTTTAAATGTTTCATTTTTTCATGATAATATCCCTTTAAGATTCACCAACGAGTCATCTTCATCACCACATTCTGCTGCTACAGTAAAACAGCCCTGTCAAAAGCATTGTTAAATCTCTTTAGTGGACATATGGTGAGATTCAAAGATGGTGTGAATTCACTTTCTACATTTAAAAATGTGCAGGAATAGGCACTAGTGTACCTCCATCTTTATGTCTCTCTTTGTTAAAGAGGGCTTTGCGATTTCACCATAAATCACCCCTTGGGACCTACCCCCTTCCCCTGGGCACCGAACGTGGCTATAAAACTCGTTTCCTTGACATTAGCATGGGTGCTCTGCAATAGAACACTTTGCCTTCAGAGGCCTAACCGTTTATGTACACACACAAAGGGGATTAAATTAGCCCTTCTCCCTCTATATTACTCCAGATACAAGCTATCTGCTAGCTCTGTTATCAACAGGAGGGGTTTACTTCACAATACATGTAGACAAATGCAACAGTCATTTGGTTTGCATAAATATACAGCACAATGTTCCACCAATTATCTGCAACACTATAGCGAGGGTCTTTGCTGATCCCCCCAACAATTTGTATGGGGTGTAGCTATCTCACATATGTTTGCATCAGAAATGTCCTGATGGGCAGTGTGCTTGACCAAAAGAAGCCATTTTTCTAGACTGTTTCCATATATAGAACACCTGCCCACTAGGGGAGGTATACTATGTGGATAAAGTCTGCCACTGTTACTATTAGATCAATTATAAACCCCATAGGGGTCAGGTATGAATACATCTTCATAGAAGGTAGCTGGGTATTGACATGAACCGAGAGTGTGTAGGTGAGACATAGGAGTACAAATAGGGTGCCACTCAACGATCGTTTCACCCCTGAAGTGGAGCGTCGTCAGGAGTACATATAGTGCACAAATTATTCACAATATATTTACAATAGTCATCCCCCCACCATCCAACATAAATTCCCCCAGCATACAGTCCCATTCAGAGCATTTTTCATTAGTGTGTTCTGCAATAGGGATGTTCATTCGGATTTCGCGGAATTGAAATTTCGGAAATCGGATTTCTGCAGAAATACTGCATTACTGCAATTCGGTAATTTTAGCCCAATCACAGAACTCGGAAGCATTGGACCAATCAGAGAATGCAGAAACAACTCAGAAGCATTTGGCCAATCAGAGAATGCAAAAAATGACAAAAAAAAACACTACTCAGAAATTGGGAATCTGAACTCGGAAACCGATTGGAAATCCGTAGAATCGGTAATCGGCATTGGCGGAAATGTGAATTTCTGCAGAATCGGAAATCGATATTTCCGACCATCCCTACTCTGCAACAGAGGATATTAAAACTAAGGCATTTGTGATTAGTATTGCTGGAACAGTACATCATGGAAGGCCCTATAGCTTTTTACTGCATTGGGGGCGACAAAGCAATAATCTGCAGTGGTAAAACCAATATTAAATCAATTGGTGCAAAGTAGGAGATCAGGTAAGCAAGTGGTATCTGGATTACACTGATTCTTTACCTATCCTATCACAAATTGAATAGTATATGGCTGTTTGCTAACAGAATACAGAGGAAACCTGATAGTTTACAAGTTGGCCATCTACTTATCTGCTTGTGCCCACATCTTTCCAAACCCATAACACCACAATATACATGGCTTAAAACATATCTCACTCAAAAAGTTTTTCAGTAAATTCAAGTACCCAAAAGATTACCAAGCTTTGATCCTCAGCACCTTGCACTTACCCAACCTGGACTGGATGTGTACAAGCTGGAATGCCAACTAAACCCACTTGAGATAAAAAAACAAAACAAATAAAAACAACACACCTGAGGCAGTATCAAGTGTTAAAGGGGGTGGCACAAATTACTTGATTTATTAATCTTCTTTCCTGCTATATCCTAGAGATGGGAAGTGAGCCCAAGAGGGAATATTACTTTCAAATGTAAGAGAATCAAATAAATTAAAAAATATTAAGTATACATCGCATTTAAATGGCTTCATGGAGAGGTTCCTTGCCACCCTCATCATTTATTTCTGTACCACACAGACTTCCAGTGGTGTCACTACATTTAACTAAAAATCTCTAAAGTCATTAATTGAACCAATAATCATTGAAAATAAATTGGCTTAGAACAATACATTATTACACTAGATTTTAAGGGTAAGCTCAATTATTTTTCAGTTTCAAGATTCTCTGAGCCTGAACATTACGCTGTCATTAACCTTACAAGGAATTGCACGTCTTCGGTCTTGAGGTGGAAGCATAATGACCTGCTACTGAAATGTGGTAATATTGATACAACCTGTCCTTTGTCTCACATGCAGCACCATAAATATCAGTAAAGAGAGTTTCACAAGAAATGGATTAAAGTGAATAGGGACCCTAGACAAGGTAGTAACTTCAGCTAACTTGCCTGCCACTTACCCATCTTTGATAAGTTGAAGCGAGGACAGGGACTTAGAGTAGATGTCTTGTGGAGGATCTTGTCCCGTAGCTTTCTCACCGACTCCCTCACTGCAAAGGATGGTGAACCTCATGCCCTGATGAGGAACAGATTTTTTTGTTTAAAACTTAGTTCTTTTCCAGTGTATTGTGGGCAAGAGTACTAACTTGTGCTTGCTTTGATTTTTTTGGGGGTGTAAATTATCATAATTGATGTTGTTTAGACTAGTCAAATTCATGTCTCATATTAGGGCTGTGCCATAGGAAGCATTACATGTGAAATTTAGGTTACATTTCTTTGCACTGTTACCTCAAAATACATTTCAAGCTCTCTATTCTTTTTTCCTTCATTTAAATTGCCTGTGCAGTAGAGAGGTAGAAGATAAGAAGTGATTTATATATTATGCAGTGTAGCGTTTTTAAATATTTATTTTGCCTGTGATATTTATGGTTAATACAGCTACACACGGATTGGCAGAATTTCTTCCTTTCCGAAATTCACACATTTTAAGGAATCTTGGCAATCAGTCACTGAGATGAAATGACATCCTGAGCTGATGCTGCTCTAATATCTGTTGCCTGCAGCCCAGAGACTTCACAGTTCACAAGCTGTGATGTTTCTTTTGTCTTGACCCTGTTGAAACTGCTGATGGCTCTGTAACAAAGTCATTTGTATTAGAACAGACTGAGAGAGCTGCAGGGGAAGGAAACGCAGTCATGGCTGCCCTGAGGGACCCACTTTACAAAAATCTCATTAGTTAAGTGCTGGAGAGTAGCATATATTAGGATATATTGGTTCCTTTGCTACTAAACACTGCAATTAAATTCCATTACATCTGACTGTCAAGTTAGTGAGGTGGATTAAAGATATATTTTCATAACTTTCATTTTTGCACCTCCACATATTAAATTCATATTTTTGGTTTATTGATGCTGGACAATAGAAAGTAAATAAAAAGACAACAATATTAAAATAGAATGTACACTTGATCTTCCTATAGTCCTAATGCAGAGAGAGAAAGTTAAAAGACACCAAGGGCCATATGCAATTAACTTTTTCTCCATAGTTTTCTCCTAGGTGATATTTTTAAACTTGTCAATAAAATGCCTTTTAAGCCACCAGAAAGCAAGAAAGTACTCAAAATAATTTTTGCAGTACTTTTTCGCCTATTTTTTGGTACTTTTTCTATTACAAAATGCTGAAAATCTATTTTAAAAAGATGTTGAAAATTTCTCTTCTAGGAGAAAACTCAGGTGAAAAAGTGAATTGCATATGGCCCCAGGTCCTACGAGAAAAATTTTCATCTTCGATTTATAATAATATTTTAGCACTTTCCAATGGAAAAAAGTATCAAAAAGTAGGTAAAAAGTACTATCAAAATTATTTTGAGCATTTTTATGCTTGTTGATGGGTTAAAAGTCATTTTATTGACAACTTTCAAAATATCACTTAGGAGAAAACTCAGGTGAAAAATGGAATTGCATATGGGTCCTGGAGTGAGAGGTAAATGGCCATATTCTCTTTTTAAAGGGCCACTCCAGCAAAAAAAGTAAGCAGTTGTTTCGATAGAGGGCATCACTTGAAACAATGTTAAAGGACACCTGAGGTGAGAGGGAAATAGAGGGACATGGAGGGTGCCATATTAATTTCCTTTTAAGCAATGGAAGTTGCCTGGCTGGCCCGCCGATCTTCTACCTCTAATCGTTTTAGCCAAAAATCCAAAGCAAACATACAGATTGGATGTTTCTAACTGAAGTCTACCCTGGATGCATATTTTAGGCATGTGATTCAGACTCTATTGATGCAAGAACAACAGGAACTGGAATTGTTTAAAGCAGAGTTCCCCAACCCTGTCCTCAAGGCCCACCAACAGTACATGTTTTGCAGGAAACCACAAACATTCACAGATGAGGTAATTGGTGTCTCAGCAGAGCTAATTAACGACCTGTGTGGATTTCCACAAAACATGCACTGTTGGTGGGCTTTGAGGACAGGGTTGGAGAACACTAGTTTATAAGACCACTCCAGCAAAAAAAAAAATTAAGCAGTTCAAATCTGTCAGAACAGGTTTTGAACTAGTACATCTCCGCATGGGGGTGTCTTAGGGCTTAACAACAGTTTAACTGCCAAAGTAGTAAGATACCATCCAGCCTCCCTACTCACTTGCACACTATTTTGGCAGTTAGATTTTTCAACTGCTGTTCAGGAAATTATTTTGAAAATAAAGAAAACCCTGAGAAACCCCCATGAGGAGATGGGCTGGCCCATTAGCATGCAGGTGACAGAACCGTCAAAGAGCTTGAATAATACATCATGGACACATAGATAATCAAAATCATCAAAATCGGTTAACACAGGCCGCCAAATTGTTAACCTACACAAATAGCATGCAATGGGCTTGATTCACTAACAACCGCTAAGTTTTAGCGCTGGAGTAAAAAAGAGTTTTCCGGCACTAAGCCGGTTAGTGTGCCTTATCTGAGGTTGGTGTGCTTTATCTGAGTTAGTGTGCCTTATCTGAGGTTAGTGTGCCTTATCTGAGTTAGTGTGCCTTATCTGAGTTAGTGTGCCTTCTCTGAGTTAGTGTGCCCTATCTGAACTTAGTGCCCCTTAAGTAGCTTTGTGCACACTAAAAGATGCACAAAGCTACATCGCGCACTGCACCGCACACAGCGCGCACAGCGCGCACAGCTCACACAGCACAATGCGCCGTTCTTTGAGCGCGTTACGACGATAACATCGCACCTGCTATACTGTATATGATGCAACCATAAGGTCGCATTGGATGCGACGATAACGGTGCACTGATGCGCCGTTTAGGTCGCATCTTATGCAACCTTAAGGTGGCATCATGTACAGTATAGTGGGTGCGATGTGATCGTCGCAGTGCGCGATTGGTGCAGTGAGCGATGTAGCTTTGTGCATCTTTTAGTGTGCACAAAGCTACTTAAGGGGCACTAAGTTCAGATACGGCACACTAACCTCAGATAAGGCACACTAACTCAGATAAGGCACACTAACCTCAGATAAGGCACACTAACTTTAGATAAGGTTAGCACTGTAGTGTGCGCCCACTAAGTGATAAGGCACACCGGTTAGTGAATCAAGCCCAATGCATAATATAGTTGCACAAAGAAATATGGGAACACTATTACAGTACAGAAGATACAGCAATGAATGTAAATAGGCAGATGTATACCCAACCAAAGTGTTAGTCCCGATTGTTTTTGGCTGGGTTTAAATATGACATAGCGTTTAAATCCTGCGTTTTCCGCAAGTGCGTTTGCGTAATGCATTTTTAATGCATTTTGCGTTTCGCAGTTGCGATTCGCAAGTGTGTTTTTTGTGCATTTCTATGCATTTTAATTTGCTTTTACATTCTAAATGCATTTGCATTTAATGTGTTTGCGGTTTGTTAATGAAAAACGCATATGCGTTTTGTATGCGTTTTTAGTTACTCAAATCACTAGAAAACAACAGAAAGCAGAAACACATCAGCGATCTTTACTTTTTAAATAAAAAATGCAGTAAAAATACATTAAAAATGCAACACATATGTGTCACCATAGACTTTCATTATGTGTGTTTTGGCAGCCAGTCTGCATATATGCAACACTACAAGCATTTGCAGAACGCTTACTTTAAAACACAAGTGCAACGCTGGTCCTTCTGCGTCCTGTAGACTAACATTGCTGCATAAAATGCAGCGTTTCCCGCTCATCAAGCGTTTCTGCCATGCGTTCACCCAGCCTCAGGGTAGTACCCTTTCATCAGAGGTCCTCTCACATTCAGTGGTTACATCTTTCATACTCAGATATTGCCTAGCAATACTGGATACATTTAAAAGGGCACTGGGGAAATATGGGTGCCGGAAATAGCCAATAGTAGAATATTGGTACAATAGGTACCGGATAAAACTTGCTATTTGTAGCAGCAGATTGTATAGCGGGCTGCCTTGATGCCCTCTAATTTATCAAGTCCCTCCAGCACCCAACATTCCTGTTACCAGCAATGTGGGCTCTCTAGTGTGATCAATAAATCACTTATAGTGAAATAAGTTAGTCCATGCGCACATATCACCACATACAACAGTACTAGAATTTCCCTTCAGACTTTTATTTTGAAATTGTAATTTAGCTAACTTTAGTTCAGTTTCTATTCACTTTCTAACTGACCTTCAATATCTTACTCGCTTTTTTGCCTCAGGCATAAAAAGTTTAGCTACAGCTGAAAACATGAGACAAATTATTTGGAAAAGTTTTAAGCAAATAGCAATTTAGCTGTGATACATCTGAAACAGAAGTGGTTATTGCAGTTATCAATGATATATGGAATCACAGCTCTTAGATTACATCTTTATATTACAACTCTTTTCCCTGTATATAGGCAGTAAATCACTCATTCAGTTTATTTCTGCAATTAACCTACCCTTCTAGAATGTAAAAAGTTTAATGTTCAGTTGTTAGTCCTCAATTCTGTGTGGGGACCTATAGCCATGACTGCATCTTATGCACTAGCCACCTCTTGTAAGCAATGAGAAGTATAAACATTTTCCAAATGATATACACAAGTCATAATTCACAAGGTGTCAGATGCATTCGTTGGAAAGCTTTGCCAGTTCCAGCCAGCTCCTCACAAATGGTTTAAAGAAGCGCCCTGGTGGTATATAAAAGCGTTTAAAAGCAGTTTTAAAACAGAGAAAGGTTTGAGGTTGCTTACCTCAAGGACGACAAATCTTTGTAGGGACAAAAGATTTTATTGGTAGCACAGGCAACGCGTTTCACGGGTCAAAGCCCACTTCCTCAGGTCAATAGCAGTGCCAGGCCAATTGAAATTGCAAGCTAAGGGAGGCTCCCTTAGCTTGTTATTTCAATTGGCCTGGCACTGCTATTGGTCTGAGGAAGCGGGCTCAGACCCGTGAAACACGTTGCCTGTGCTACCAATAAAATCTTTTGTCCCTACAAAGATTTGTCGTCCTTGAGGTAAGCAACCTCAAACCTTTCTCGGTTTTAAAACTGCTTTTAAACGCTTTTATATACCACCAGGGCGCCTCTTTAAACCATTTAGTGCATCCCTAACCCCCATACAATACGCGTGTGAGGGGTGGAGGCAGAACATATGTGGTTTACACCACGGTGGACATCTGCCTCCCTTCTTTTTTCCAAGGAGAGCGACCGCATCCAGGTCCTTAGTGACTTCCCCGAGTGGAGTCGGGTTAATTGTCTCCACCTGCTTCCTGTGGTCGGTTGCCCCCCTGCAACCCACTCTTGTGAGTAGATTCTTATCTTCTACATTGACAATTTTGACTAAACATATTACACTATTGGGCTCCCGTGTTTTTTGTTTCCTGTGTCTTTTCCCCAGAAGGTGTCCTGACACCAATCATCCACTACAGCCCCTCATAAAGTATACTTTGTGTCAGCTATCAATAAAAGAAATGTCAAGTTATCATTTAAAAATATGGATTTATTGAAGAAGCATGACGGTAGGGTAGGGAATTGGTTCCCTTAAAGGGGACCTTAACCTCCTTAGCGGTAATCCCGAGTCAGGCTTGGGACAAAAATCTGCAGCTCAGGACAGAAATCTGCAACTCCGAGCAGTAATCCCGAATCTGAGTGAGTTATATTCAGGAGCTGGTGCAGATCTCTCTGTGGTATGTTTTTTTTATTCTTGTTTTAAGAAACTAAAAGCTTGTGAAAAAATGGTATGGCTGCAATGTTAATTAGTAATCGATGGATTGGATAGGAGTGTCAAATCAGGTACTAATGTTTATCATGGCTCATCTGTCTTATCCTTTTTATTTCCACACAAGTTCCCATGGGTTCCTGTTTCTGTTACTGTGCAGTGATAGATCATTTCCCGCTGGTTAACAGAGGAATTCACTTCTGATTCTTGAACAATCTGATTATTTATCTGCTTGTGAGTACCAATTGCTGACCCAGAAATTGGTAACGATAGTCCAAGTTGTGGAAGCATGAAGTGCTGTAAGTACTGTGTCAGACCTTTTCTTAACAATAAAAATGTCCAAACAAAAATTGACACAGTAGAAAAGGAAAGCCACCAGATCAATGTGCAGGAACTGGTGATATAAAAAAAAGAGTGCAAAAACTGATTCGAGATTTTGTCACATCTTGCAGTAAGCGTGTTTGAATAAGTCTCCACAATCCCAAGTGTACAATCTGGACAACCTAGGGCTTCAAACTCACCGAAATTCTGGACCGAGTGATTACAGATCACTTTCTATCAACCCTGGCCCGCAATGTGTACCTTTGGTTGGAAAAAGGAGACCTCCATAATAGGGAGATGCTATTACAGCAGGTTAAGAGGTACTGGTCCACCTGGAGGTTATATAGAAAAATCACACCTCAACCAATCTCTCCAAAAATTCCATGGATAATGGAAAAATTATTCTGAATAGGAAATTGATTTATCCTAGGCAGGAAAACCA
The DNA here is from genome assembly GCF_040937935.1 of Hyperolius riggenbachi. NCBI lineage: Eukaryota > Metazoa > Chordata > Amphibia > Anura > Hyperoliidae > Hyperolius > Hyperolius riggenbachi. The sequence goes on along the minus strand of NC_090648.1, from coordinate 251,850,953 downwards.
GGTTACACAAACGCAGGTTGTAGCCATCTACTGCTTTCTCTTTATAGAGCTACTGGACTTTACTGCTAGATGGCACAAGGAATTCCACACAAGGCCTCCTTATGTCAGAGAGATGAATCAATCATCACCAATGTTCCATTAAGGTATGAATATAATAAAGGTTCCTCAATTCTCCTCCCTTGAATTGATTGTAAAGATGTAAGCCCTATGGTCTGCTGGATCTTTTATAGGTCAGTAAATACAGTACCCTACTGAAAATGTGTGGTAGAATATGTTACTAGGGTAAGTGATCATATAACTGCTTATCCACTGGCATACATATAGTTCTAAAACAGATGCAACAGAATCAGGAAGCCAAGAGCTGAGTGTTTTGGGCTTTGCTTAACCTCCTTAGCGGTATGCCCGACACTGTGTCGGGCATTCCGCTCTGTGGCCCCAGGAGTTCCCCATCAATAAATAAATGTGCCAAATGGCTGTAAATCCTCTAGCTAGCACTAGGCTAGCTAGTAAGAGTGTCCGGCACCCCTGGATCCCCGCCCATCCCCCGCGATCCCCCCGTTTATACATTACCCCCTGGATCCAGTGATCGCGCAGATTCCCAAAACAGCTCCAGTCTCTCTATGAGGAGGATCGGGTTTGCGCATGACGTCATGATGTCTTCAACATCATCTGCGATCCTCCCCATAGTGAAGACCAGAGTTGTCCGGGGAGGCTGCGCTGATTGATGAATCCAGGCTGGGTAATGTATAAATGGGGGAGCGGCGGGGATCGGAGGGTGCCGGAGACTTCTTCTAGCTAGCCTTGTGCTAGCTAGAGGGTTTATAGCCATTTAGCACATTTATTTAAAAATCGGGCAAAAAGTAACAAAACCTCCTGAGCAGCATTACGCACAGGAGGTTAAGAAGATGTTATAAATTCCGCTCATTGTGAAAAAAAATCTACTAAATCTGGAGAGAAAAAAAACCTAACAAATTTGACTGATTTGGACTAGTCCTTCTTCTCGTGAAGGATTCTCACACTTTCTTTTTTTTCAATAGCACTTACTAAACAGTGGTTGATCAGTCAAAATGTCAGAATAGACAAGCCAGCAGGGAAGTTGACCAGCATCTTCATATATTTCATGGCCAGAACCCAAAGTCAGGACACTACTGGTTCTTGCCGATAAAAATGGGAAATGCACTGTGCAGGAGCTGTAGCCAGTAGCAGGGAAGGAAACTTTGTTCTGGTCCAGCTGGACTAAACTGTGCTGAAGTTGGCAGCAGGGGAAACATGCCCCAGCTGGACTAAAATGTATACCATCACCAGGTTCGGGACTCGCATGTCAGGAAGTAAGAGACATTTCAGTGGTGGAAAGCTGCAGCTTCAGAACTTGCACAGCCGGCAGGCACATAGTTGCAGCGGGGATGCAGCTGAGCAGCGGCTATCATGTAGCGAGCCATGGGCTCGCTACATGATATAAAAAAAACTAAAAAAAAAAACTGCTGCGCTCCCTCCTGGCGGAATTTTTTATACCGCCAGGAAGGTTAAAACAAATAAAGAATGGACGTTTTAAGGAATCAGTGCCTGGTGATGCAGAGCTCCTTTTCCAACATTGCCTAGTTCTTTCAATACTTTTGTTATAAATCTTTCAAGGTTATATTACTAGAAAACAAAACCCGTTCCCTCTTTTTTAAATATAAAAGTGTCAATCAGGCTTTGAAGAGTCAAAAACATAAAAGATCTAGAAGTCAAGATCACCAGACTTTATGAATTGGTCCCTTGGTGATGTTTCTGCAGTTTCCACATGTTTATTGCAAGTGTGTGATGCCCAGCCCACAGATGCCAAGAGATCAGCTAGGCAGCCAGGGAAATAGATAATGTAATAAATAAATAAGGATGTCATCCTCCATATTCCTCTCACTTCATCATGGTTTCTTTAAACTGCACAGCAATTGTACATCCCTGCTGCAATAAAAAAAAAAAAGTTTGCATTGAATATTTACTATATTTAATATTTAAACTTGTGCAGACACTTTGCTGATCATATTACTGTTTCCTAGATTATACTGTTGACACTGTTCCTACTGATTTGTCAGTGTGTATGAATGAGCACTTTGGCATTTTCAGCAAGTGTCTCTTTGATCACAACTCAAAATAAATGGAAGAGGTATGAAATTACTACATTGTGTATGTAGGGGAAAGCATAATACAACAAGAAATATTTTATTTGGGTTGCTGAGGTAGCATCCTTTTACTCTTGATAAAAATGCTTTGCAAAGGTTGTGCCTTTTTGGATTTATCAGTATCAGCATGTGGCAGTGTTTGGGCTTCCAGCTAGAAAATTCAAATGGAATTTTACAGTACTTGCTTTGGGGCTTTAGTGTAAAACTGCTCTCTTAGCAGCTTCAAAGTCTTCAGAAACTCGGTCACTGAATCTTTATCTTTGTCACACCAATGTACAATCTTAAACCAGTCTCATTGACTTTTCACTTCCAATTTATTTCCTTGATTGCATGACTCAGTTTTGACAAAACAATGGCAACAAGGCAAATGTATGAATTGGCCATCATGTCAGACATATAAACCATATTAGATGAGCCCTTATTACTCTGATTACAATGTATTCTGCATGGTGTGTACGAATACACACACACACACACACACACACACACATATATATATATATATATATATATATATATATATATATATATATATATAATTCACATTTTACACAGCATAAGAACCATTTAACCCTTTCAGTACCAGCCGCCTCTGGCCCCTTAAAGTCCAGCGTCTTTTTTTTTTTTTTTTTTTTTTTTATGCTTGATTTCGAGCTGTGATCTCTGTGATTGACTCACAGTGATCACAGGAGTGGTGTATGGAGCTCAGCTGTCATCAGGACAGCTGACCGAGTGGACTGCGGTGGATTCAGAGTGTCAAGAGCGCACTATGCAGCAGTGAGTAATTTAAGCTATGCCCTGGCAGGGATAAGTAGCAGTATATAGGGTGCAGATTTCAATTACGAAGGCCCCCAAAAAGTTAAATATAACCTTATTAGAAACAACAACAAAAAGATAGAAAACTTAAAAACAAATGGTGTATACTGTATGAACAGCAATTGTAGGAAAAGGCAAATAGGCAAGAGCACAATGTACGTGTATGAAGCCTGGAAAAATACTTTCCAGTACCAACACTTGCTAAGAAAATGGCAAGAGAATCAAATCAGTCAAGTTTCCCAGCGCAACATACAAGGGATCAGCACATGTGGATTTTAACACCTTCGGTTTATCGGGAAAGTAGATAGTCCCCCAGGTGAACATATGGTTTCTGTTGTCAGCGTGGCCCTCCTACAAACTTTCACAGGTGTCTGTGTGTAGACAGCCCGGCTACTTCTAAGTATGGGAAGGAAGAGAGGAAAAAATAGTGCAGAATGCACCTGGTGTTGGTTACATGCAATAATGAATGCACTTATTGGCATATCCTTGGTTTATTAGCATTAAAAAGATAAACTCCCAACCCAGAGTTTAGCCAGGGGATTTAATTAATCTCTATTAAGGAGGTGAGGTAATTAAAAAAATTTTTTTAAAAAAAGCTGATTGGCCCAAAGTAGCATTGGATGGGATATAAGGGAATTTGTATCCAATGCAATGTTGGCATTTTGTTCCTGGCGGCATCTGAGCTGCGTGCTGTGTGATCTGCTGATCTTATTACTTTTCTGCCTACCTGTTACTGATTTTTGCCTGGATATTGACTATTCTCTCTGCCTTCTGTCTGCACTGATTTTTGCCTGGACTTTGATTGATTTACTGTTGCCAATTTTTGCCTGGATTTTGACTACTCTCTGCCTGCTGCCTGTACCGACCTCTGCCTGGATTTGACAACTCTCTGCCTGCCATTTGCACTGACCTCTGCCTGCCTGTCATCTGCTATGGTGTCAGCCTCCAGAAGGCGTCTCACAGCGGAAGAAGTTTGAGGACAGCGATCTGCAGTCACTGGCGGACTCAAGTGACAGCGACCCACCTAGAGATCTGTCATCTGACCCAGGTAGCGAGAGCAACAGGTCAGTGATGTCTGCATTTGGTGCCCCTTGGCCCTAACTCAAGCTCCGCCACCTCCCCCATGGCTCCGTTTTACTGGGGAGCCTGGCCTGAAGATAGAGTGCAAGCACAACCCCCAGGCTTACCTGCAGCTCTTCTTCACTGACGTGGTCATTGAGAAAATAGTGGAGGAGATGAACCACTATCCAACCCAATAACTGGCTGCTCTACAAGTTTGCTCTTCCAGGAGCAGGACATGGGAGCTGGTGACCAAACAGGATATTTGGCTGTCTTTGGGCCTAACTATTCTGCAGGGAGTGGTGAGGAAGCCCCTGCAGAATTGGTATTGGACCACAAATAAAATTATTGTGACCCCTTTTTTTGGAATGGAGATGTCCGAATATCGCTTCAGTTTGATCATGAAGTTTTTGCACTTCGCCAACATCGACACCTTCGAGGAGTCTACCCACCGTGCGCCAAAACTTAAAAAAAAATCTGGGAAGTGTATCAGATGGTGGTTGACAACTTCCGAAGCACTTATGTACCACAGAGGGACATAAGCGTAGATGAGAGACAGATGACATATAAAGAGAGGCTGAGTTGGGTCCAGTACATAGCATCCAAGCCGGCTCGCTTTGGTGTAAAGTCATACATGCTATGTGAGTCAGCAACCGGTTACATTTGGAACACTATATTGTATACCATCGAAGGCACCAAGTTCAATCTCAGGTTCAGTGACTATGGAGTGGCGACATCCTCTGTACTGTCTCTTGTTGAGCCTTTACTGGACGAAGGCTATTGTGTGACAACTGATCATTTCTACAGCTCCCTGAACTTTTTGAGTTCCTCATAAAACATAAGACTGATGCCTACTAAACTGTTAGGCCTAACAGGCAGGAAATGCCATCAGCATTTGCCAAGCAGAAGCTAAAAACTGGGGACATAGTTGCTTGGCAAAAGAATGCTGGCTCTCCGCTGGCATAACAAAAAGGATGTCTGTCTCCTAAGCACAGTGCATGACACCTCGACAGTCCCCACCAGGACAAGAGGAGGTAAAGAAAAATCCAACAGCCTCAGGTCGTGGTGGGCTACAATAGCACCATGGGTGGTGTTGACAGAGCCGATCAGGCGGTGACTTTTTACCCTGCAGTAAGGAAGCAGCAAAAAAAAAGTATTATAAAAAGATTTTCCACCATCTCCTGGAGCAAAGCTTATGGAACACCTACATCCTCCACAAGCAGCGAAGTGACAGGCCAGTAACACACGTTGACTTCATCTGGAAGATTTGTGAATGCATCTGCCTGAAATCCAGACTGCAGCAGATGGCAGAGTTGGGCACCATGCCTCCTATGTAGTGAAGCCGGAGCACCTCACTGGCTGTCACTTCATGGAATACATTTCACCAACTCCCCCAAAAAATGCCCCAACCATGACATGTGTTGTATTCTGCAGCAAGACTGACGAGAGGGGAAAAAAGTCATAAAAGGATCACATTTCTACTGCCCAATTGTGATGCGGCCCTGTGTGCCATTTCCTGTTTTTAGATATATCACACGCAGGAGGTGTATTAAGTATATACTGTACTGTATGCACTGTACATACTATATTACAATCTGGTGCCTTATTTGTACAGTTTTGCTATTTTTTCAGTTAATTGATAGATGTAATTATCTCAACAATTTTGAGCTCCAGTCTTTTATTTATTTATAAATCTGTGTATGGTATGCACCAATGGGGGAAACAGATCAGAAAAAATGACGTGCCAAGACTCAAATCACCTGTGCACTCTCAGGTGATAGTAAAGTCCAATTCCAATTGGAATTGGATTTTATTTATTTATACGCAGAATGTCTACCAGGCCTATATTCTGATATATTTTGGTGAGTTAAAGAGTCATAAAATTCATCTTTTTATTTAAAAAATGTCTTTAACATTATAGCCCTAACTAAAACACTGCATCCCTGTGGCTGTAATCTAACTAAATCCCCCCAAACTCCCTGGGGGGCAATCCGGGCAGCGCTTCCGTGAAAGGCAGAGCTTTCAGCTACACCTCTACCTCTCCACGCGTCTATCAGCCCCGGATCGCCGCCTCCGCCTGCCCCTCTCAGTGAAGGAAGACTGGGAGAGGTGGTGATACACACTGATTGACGCGTAAGGAGGCAGAGCTGCAGCTGAAAGCTCTGCCTCCTACAGCAGCAAAATCCACGACCAAGAAAGTGGTGGATTTTGCAGGTCAGAGGGAGGGGGGAGTTAGGGGGGATTTGGTTAGATTTCAGCCACAGGGATGCAGCATTTTAGTTAGGGCAATAATGTTAAAGACATTTTTGAAATAAAAAGATGATTTTTATGAGACTTCAGCGTCTCTATAAGACTTAAGAATTGGAGGCCTAAAATTCTTGAAAAAAAAGTACCGCTTTTAGACCCATAAATCCAGACAGAAATGCACTGCCAGGGAGGTTAATATATTTCCTTTGGCAAGTATCAAGCTAAGTTGTAAACTATCATCAATATTTAGGTAAATATGCTGTGTATGGTAAACATGATAATCAAACCTAGATTAAAAAAATGCAAAGCCAGCCTAAAAAGTGGTAGTTTCACTACTAAATAAACAAAACTGCATTCCAACTTTTTCAGAAATGGGGTTGTAAATATCAACCCTAGAGGAGAGGATACCTCCAGCTTCATGGCGATACATACACAAAAACAGCCACATGTGCAAATACACACACCTGCCCATACCAAATGCACATGACTCCCAAGAAGTGCAGACCATAGACTGAAGGTCTGGGAAAAGTAGAGAGTTCCCCAGCCACAACACGCCTCTTTAAAGTGTGCTACTTTTTAAAGCCATGCTGTCCTCTGGTCCCCCATCACTGAGTCCTGACCCCTTGAAGATTACCAACAAGCGCTTGTTGATAATCACACTGACAGCCGTGCTCCTCTTCAGGCAAGAGTGCGGCCATACTGCAGCTACGTAAGTACAGCCGTGCCTGCACAGTAAGCCTGTGTTGCTACTGCGCAGGCGCAGCCACGATTGTGCAAGAAGAGGAGCATTGCCCGAAAGTTAAGGAGAGGACTGGCAAGTGGCAGGGGACTGGAGAACAGCATGGGAGGATCCAGATGCTTACCTCTCCTTAGGTAAGTATTTGCTTTTTAAATTTATTGACTCCTCAGGTTCACTTTAATCTTCTGGGGACCGGCTGACTAACTCCCCTTAAGGATCAGGCCATTTTACATGCGGGGGAGCGCGTTTGGGGGGGTCAGGCAGCTGGATCCCCAATATAGTTAGGTAGGCATGGTGTCCCCAGTGTAGCCAGATGTCCCCGGATTGCCAGCAGCATTTACTCACCTCCCAGGCTCCAGCAATGAGCAGCTCTAGCTCCCTCCGCTCTGGCCGGCATCCCCGCTCATACTGCTGATAAGTTCCGGGTCTCAGCTTGATGACATCATCAAGCCGGGACCTGACACTTAAGGTAGAGCGAGCAGGGATGCCGGCCAGAGTGAAGGGGAGCAACGATAGCCAGGGGAATGTTAGGAAGGTGAGTGCCCATTCTCCTCTTCCCCTCAGGCCCTTGCTGCCAATAGTGATCACTATGATCGGCCAGTGATCGTAGTGATCACGTGATCAGGAGCCAATCACGATGGCTCCTGATCACTGAGGGGAGATGTCAACTGTCATACGACAGCTTAATCTCCCCTCTCGGGTGCGCACAATCACGTCGGGAGTGGAAATGGCAGGTGGTGTAAATCCTACGCCGCATCAGAGTTAGGGAGCCCCAAGTGCGGCGTAGGATTTACTACACGCGGTCTCCACAAGGTTAAAGAAAAATATATATTTTTGTAATATAGAGCAGAAGCTCCTTTAAATCGTAACTCCACTGCTCTGAGATATACTGTAAGTAATCCCATGAGTTTAATTCTGAAACATTATAAGGATTCATTCATTTCTATGTGTGCACCCGGTGCAATCCACTGAAACATGGAAAATTAAAAAAAAACTAAATGCTACTGTAAGGTTGCATCAAACACAGAAAGTCGCATTAAAGGGACCATTAGCAGTAATTAGAATCAAAACTTTCACTTACCTGGGGCTTCCTCCAGCCCACCATAGGCCGCGAGGTCCCCTGCCGTCCTCCTGGCTCTTCTGCCGAGTGTCGGCCCGACACTTCCTGATTTTGAATCCTTGGTGCCTGCTTCGTGTCATTGTGCCGGCCACTCAGCGTCATCACGGCAGCCGGCGTGACAGTACTGCGCATGCGTGGTTTTCTACCTCTGAGCAGTACTATGCATGTGCAGTACTGTCACGCCGGCCTCCATGATGACGCTGAGTGGCTGGCGCGATGACGCGAAGCGGGCGCCAAGGATTCAGGAAGTGTCAGGCCAACACCCGGCCCAGGTGTCGCCGGCAACGAAGCCGCCAGCGGGACCCGCAAAAGAGCCAGGAGGACGGCGGGGGATCTCGCGCCCTACGATGGGCTGGAGGAAGCCCCAGGTAAGTGAAAGTTTGTATTCTCATTACTGCTTGGCGTCCCTTTAAATATGGTATTTCAAAAACAAAACACGACTGTAAAGTTGCATCGAACACAAAAAAACACAACAAACACGAAACATAAAAAGCTACCATATTACAAGTTTGTTATTGGTGACATTTTAGTTCAAAAAACATATTTTTCATTATTTTCGTGAAAATTAATGCAAAAATAATATTGGCATTTTCGCTCATCACTGCAGAAAATAGGTATCGACAGTTCCCCCATTGTGCAGCTAACTAACTAAATCATGCAGCAAGAGGGCAATACTTGGGCAATGTGTGCTGAGTTCAGTTTTGATAACTCTGGCTGCAAATTGCATTGGAAAGATAATTATAATAGCGAAGAATCAAAAACAATGTGTACATATGTTTTTTTCACTGCATGTTTTCTTTTACCAAAGCAGTGTTGCACATCAAAGCTTTCTGTAAAGAAAAATGTAAAAGTACAATTATGATTAGCATTCATACAGGTATAATTATAATAACCTACAAAAACTATTCAGTAAACATCAAACAGTAACTCTTTTTGCGCTTAAAATAATCCCATTTATGTGACCTATTGCAGCATGCCGGTAACCAAGTAAAAACTGATTTTTAAGAAATGAAAACTCTAACAACACAACAGTTTTTTTCCAGAGTAGCAAGTAAATGTCTGAGATTTGGTAGAAGAGCAAACTTATTCCTAAGAGACTTGTTTTTATGAGACGTGTTATGGATATATGCTGTAAAAAAAAAAAAAATCTGCCAGAGCTGTGTACCGCTCAATAGGATAAAAGATAAAATAAAGAGAATGCGATATCTTATTGTGGATTTATGTGTGAAGAACAGTTAATCCTCTCCACAGAAGCTGCCAGTGTCAAGACTACCCTGGGGAGAGACAATGATAGGAAGGAAAGGACAGCATCTTATCATTTTATTCGTAGCATCTCAACTAGCAGCCCTTATATGAAAGAACTGGCATTGAGCCATTAGTGAGCTAACGAAAAAAAAAAACCTGTTGTTATTACCTATTATGTGAAAATAACACATCTGTCTTTGAAATGTCAATACATTCACTAAAATTATGTTTTGATGGACAATGGAGGCAAAAAGATGAAATTAAATTCTAACTATACATAAATGTACACATCTTTTACTCGTGATGCAAAATGAATAAGTAAAAAAAAAACTAAAAATTCAGCCACATCAGCCCACACTATATTCTTGATCAAGGTAAGCTACCACTTCCAAATAAATCCACAAACAAACAAAGCATCTGCAGCACACGTCATATATTCTTGCTTTTTATTGAGAATGAGAAACAATCCAGATGAACTAGAGTGACAGCTGCCACTCCTGTCTGGATGGTTCCCAACAAAAACAGCAGGATATTATAGCCCATCCTGTTTACTGCAGATTATTTGTTGGTGGATTATTGAATATATGCAATATGCTAACAAAGAACCTTCCCCACCATTGAATGTAAAAATGTGAAATATGCAATCATAGGGCTCATGAATAGAATTATTTCCCATTCTTTCACACAGTCATTTTTAATAGGATCAAGCAATTGTCAGAAATTTGGTTAATCAGGTAATCGATCAGCTCATATGCGTCTGGTGTAAGACTATCAACAATACAGTACATCACTTAAAAAAGCAGATCACTATTGTCATGGAATATTAATTGATTAACTCATAGTGACTGTTGTTATTAAAAACATATGTTTATTTCCTGTAGCAGCAGAACATGATGTGAGTTATTGTTAATGGATCTCTACACAGCACCCAAGCCCTGCCTGCTCCAGGCTGCATTCAGCACAGCAATAGAAAGCTGTAGTGAACCATCCACAAATTGTTTGTAGCAATAATCATCTAGATTGTAAGCTCATAAGGTCATGAACCTCCCCCTAGTGTTTCCTGTTTCTCTTAATTTATCAAATTAACATATACTGATACTGGTGTTGTTTTCAAACTACACATCTATTTTATGTATTTGTACTTGTGCTGCTGGACATCCTGATTGCGCAGTGTATTGTATTGCTCATGTACCTATGCTCTACACTATCTGGTTTGTACTGTGTACAGCGCTACAAAATATGTTGGTGCTATATAAATAAAGACTAATAGTATTAGATAAAGCATATGATGTAGCACCGCTGCAAGGTGCAATGGCAGTTTTTTCTGAGCATATTTTAGTGGAAAAACTTTAAAAGTTACATGTTCTGCTGCTTTCCAATGCAGTTTGTAAGTGGTGTAATATAAGTGTACCTGATGCGAGCACTGCTAGCGCCGCTTCATAGGGTTCCTTGTATCCTATAAGTAGCATTGTAGCTCTGTTTTATCAGGCTGCTCTGAGCACAGACAGAAATGGGTAAGTGTGTAAGCATCTGAAATCTGTCCATTATATGATAATACACACGATCATCTAACAGATTCATGCTTTAGAAATAAGGAATAACAGTGTGACAGAAAAGAAAGCCCATTGCCATGTGTCTGCAATGTCTGTTGGAAGCTACAAGGTTAACTGCCCTTTCAATTCACTGCACACCAAGGCATACTAAGGTGGTATTTCTCTGCCGTGAAGCTTGTCTCCCATGGGATCTATAGAGACTAGAGAGAGTGCTCTGAGTGACAGAAAATACATGCTCATTGGGGGAAACAGAGAGGAAAAGGGCAGGCTCTGATCAAGGGACAGAAGAGGCCAGGCAAAGAAAGAAATACAATTGACAACTGCTAGTGCTAAAACTTGCCTTAATGATCAAGTCACTTTAAAAGCAGAATTTCTTTTAAAAATAATTGCATGTTTCATGTGAGTTTCTATAGAAAACGTAGCGCTCGATGTAACAGCTTTATTTAATGAGGTTCATATACTGTAACTGTACTAAGTTAGATGATTCATTAAAGGAATAGATGTAATGCATTGTTTAAATAGATATAACCCAACATAGACATGCACAGTATAGAAACCAAGCTAAAAATATTTGCCATGGCATTGTAAAAAATAATCTAACAGCAGGTTGGTTTCAAAGTCAAACAACAAATTTAAAAGAGAAAAACAAAATATGTATGGAGATCATATGGAATATGCCCACCAATAAATGATGCAGAGACTGCCATTTTTCTTTACAAAATGTTAGTAAATAGCTACTCACCATTACATAAAAATGAATGATATTACTAATCATGTAAACAATTGCAGCTGTTCATAGCAGGAAGTGATAATTTCGTTTATTAGTTTAATGAAATAAGCATCCCCAGATGTGTTCTCCTTCCCTGTATAATGAAGATGTCACTGCTGTAAAACAGAATTGTTTGAAATCTTGCTTGGTGCAGACTTGCGGCTAAGTGATGATGTACACAAAGAATCAAAGCTAATGTCAAGTGCAAATAAAAACAAAACAGATACTTACCTATGGAGAGGGAAGGCTCTGGGTCCTATACAGCCTTCCCGTTCCTCTCACGGTCCCTTCATTCCAGCAAAGTCACCCCTGTTTGAATCCCAGATAGAACGTACACTCATGCAGCTGCAGTACGGAGCTGCCCATCTTCATAAGTGGGTATCGGGGGGGGGGGGGGGGGGGGCTGGTGGCCCTTTTTTCCCAAGACCAAGCTTTATTGACAGCGAAGTAGATATTATATATTAACATGTACATCATCATACATTAATACAGAAAAAGCCTTTGCCAGAATTAACATCAGAAAACAACAAAAATAATAAACAAAAAACCCAACAATTAGCTGTCCAATCTAGGTGGGAATGCTATTGTAATGCATATCCATAAAGGAATAAATACATCCTTGTATTAAGTTACAGATTAAGTAACATTATAGAGGGAGTTAGTACAGATCCTTCGTTTTTTTGCACTTTACATTCACTTTAAGAATTCTCAGGAATCCTGTACACCAAACAGCATACTGTTGCCAGTATTAGAAAGGTATAATTCTGGCAGGTTAAAGCTGATATAATATTTATCCTCACCGAAATACAAAATGACTTGTGTAGTGAATATATAGGTCAGTTTATTTGGTTTTAGTAAAGTAGAGTTACACTTTAAATTTTGATCAAATTATATAAAGAGCTTAAGATCAGAAAAAAATCTGAAAAAAACCTTTTCTTTTTTTAGACATTTTGGCACATTTTACTTAATACTTGTGTTCTTATGCAGAATACTAGGTCTATGCACCTTTTAGTTTTGATAAAGGAAAAAGTTTGTAATCCACAATTGAGATGTTTTTTAAAATCCAAAATGTATTGACAAATCGTATCGCTAAAGCTTACACATATCAGGAATTCAGCCCTAGCTAAGACTGAGATGTGACTAAAGCCAACTGGGTGTGACTACTGGTGACAATTTGTGGCCAAGGCTGTATATACACGTGTGTATGTAGGCGTCGCCAGTGACTTGGGCACCGGAAGAGCCAAATGACGGCTCCCCCTGCTGCCGCAAAATTACCCGGCAGTGTTAAATACTATTCCCCCTCTGAGTTGTCACAACTTGGAGGTAGATGTAATTCAGGGTCTGATAACTGCTGGAGTCACCAATTTCCCTTACGCGCCTTGCGCAGCAGCATTACATTCCTGCTATGGGGCACCTGGTTTCTGTGCCCAGCGGTGAGCTCCGTGCGCCAAAACCACCTGCTTCGGTACATACACACCTCTAGCCTGTAGGCTGGTGAAACATTCTGTGACTATGGAGGGGAGGCGAAGGAATGATGTGTGGTGCATGACAGATGGGGCCGAGTCAGGAAGAGAACAATAGTGTCAGACTTTGTTCAAGCAAGATAATCAGATGCCAGAATTATCAAGGCCACTATGTACACATTCGATTCTTGCAGGAGGCAGGCTTGAGCAGCTACTTTAGCTGAGTTTATTCTTAAAGGGCAACTGATGTGAGAGGGATACGGAGGCTGCCATATTTACTTCCATTTAAACAATGCAAATTGCCTGGATGTCCTGTGGATCCTCTGCCTCTAATACCAGAAGTCATACACCCTGAACAAGCATGCAGATCAGATGTTTCTGACTTAAGTCTGACTGGTTTAGCTGCATGCTTGTTTCAGGTGTGTGATTCAGACACTACTGATGCCAAAGGGATCAGCAGGATGCCAAGAAACTGGTATTGTTTAAAAATAAATAAATATGGCAGCCTTCATGAATTGTCCTTTAAATGTGTATGAACCTTTAAGCCTGAGTTTGTGCTAGATATGCTAAAGCATTTTTTATATGGTCTATCAATGAATTCCCTATTTTAAAGCCTTTGCCGTTGTGAACTACCCTTGCCAATATTTGCATTTTTGCTGGAACCTGTATGGTTCTGCTTCTCTGGAGTAGCTGGCCAGATTGAGATGCGTACAAATCTGTGGACTTACTTTTTACTTTTATGGCAAAGTAATTTCACAAACTTTTTGGGTTATTTATTATTATTCATTTATTATTCTCTAAGGAAGGTGTATAACTGGCACACACTGTTTGTGTCATATGCCACATAATGTGAACAGCTGCCACTATGCACAGAAACTGTTCTGCTAATATATTTCCAGATAACTTTGTGACTGGCATCTTGCAAACCATCCATTGTAGATAACTTAGAAGCTAGCAAACCACATTCAGATGTCAGTTGGCGTGCATAAGTATTCAAAATGACTGATACATGCTCAACCGTAGACCATGCACGCAATTATGGACGACATGCAAGTTCACACAGGGTTCATTCAAAGCAAATTACATTTTTGTGTATTTTCAGAGCTGACAATCCTCAGAAAGCAAACATAATTAACTCTCTGCACACTCGTACACAGAGACTCTGAATTCCAGCTGCACAAAATAAGGCAATGCAGGTTACAGCTCCTGTACCTATAACTAATTAAAAGTCAGAGTTATTGGTCTAAGAAAAAAACATACATGATTCTGTGAAATCAGGTATGCCGGCAAAACAGCTACTCTGAATACATATGCATATCTACAATGAACCCAGTAGCATTCAGAATACTGAAAGCAAGTGTACAATGGATCAACCTATTTAATCACTGTTAGCACATATTAAACAGCTCCTCTCCATGGGGCAAGATAGTGCATCAATACCAATCCATTGAGGTGGCAGATAGAGATGGGCCGAATGGTTTGCCGGCGAACTTCGGTTGTTCACGTTTGCCTGCCAAAGGCGAACTTTCCCGGAAGTTCGATTCGCCCCATAATGCTCTATTGAGCAAAACTTTGACCCTCTACATCACAGTCAGCAGGCACATTGTTGCCAATCAGACTGCACTCACTCTGGGAGCCCCACCCCCCCTTATACAAGGAAAGGTCCTTGAGCCATTTGACTCACTCGTCTGCCTATACTAATTAGTTAAGGGACAGCTGCTAGGGAGAGTTTAATTAGCCTCTTGTAGGCTTCTTCAGCCTTCTCCCTCCTACCGGAGGGAGGAGGGTCTCTTCTGCCAGGGAATTTCCAGTATTTCAAAAGCCAGCTTACATACCGTGGCTGAGGATTGAACCCAGGTCTCAGTGTATGGTAGGTAACTAACATAACCATTATACCACCAACACTACTAGCCGAAGCTAGCCGAAGCTAGCTGAAACTAGCTGAAACTAGCTGAAACCAGCCTACTATGTACCATTTATGCTCAATCCAAGAGAAAAATTAGACAAGACAAAAAACATTTATATCATGCTTTTCTCCTGGTGGACTCAAAGCGCCACTAGGGCACGCTCTATAGGCAGTAGCAGTGTTAGGAAGACTTGCCTAAGGTCTCCTACTGAATAGGTGCTGGCTTACTGAGCAGACAGAGCCGAGATTTGAACCCTGGTCTCCTGTGTCAGAGGCAGAGCACTTAACCATTACACCATCCAGCCACTGCTTAAGGATATGTAGCCAGGCATGGCCTTGCCTTTTGTGTTCAACAGTTGTCAAGAGAAAAATTAGACAAGGCAAATATCATTTATATCACGCTTTTATCCTGGTGGACTCAAAGCGCCAGAGCTGCAGCCACTAGGGCACGCTCTATAGGCAGTAGCAGTGTTAGGAAGACTTGCCTAAGGTCTCCTACTGAATAGGTGCTTTTAACACTGCTACTGCCACCGCTTTTAACACTGCTACTGCCTATAGAGCGCGCCCTAGTGGCTGCAGCTCTGGCGCTTTGAGTCTGCCAGGAGAAAAGCGTGATATAAATGTTATTTGTCTTGTCTAATTTTTCTCTTGGATTGAGCATAAATGGTACATAGTAGGCTAGTTTCAGCTAGTAGTGTTGGTGGTATCATGGATATGTTAGTTACCTACCATACACTGAGACCTGGGTTCAATCCCCAGCCACGGTATGTAAGCTGGCTTTTGAAATACTGGAAATTCCCTGGCAGAAGAGCCCCTTCGGTAGGAGGGAATAGGTAAGAGGGTGGAGCTCCAGGTATTAGAACCCTTGAAGTATGATTTCCATCATTTTTCCAGCCAGTAGAAATTTTTCTAAATTTTGAAGTTCGCCTCCCCATTGAAGTCTATTGAGGTTCGCGAACTTTTTCGCAAACCAAACTTTCCGCGGAGGTTTACGAACGGGGTTCGCGAACCTAAAATCGGAGGTTCGGACCATCTCTAGTGGCAGATATACATTCTACTCCCATCATACATACACTAGCATAAAGCTGTGTTGGCGCTTACAAACATGTTTGATTCAGAGGTGCCTCTTTACAGGTGTATGTACTGTAGGGACAAAAACTGTCCTGAATTGACTGTATTTGTGTGTATGTCAGCCCCATATGTCAATGTTTCAGCCTTACCTGTCCGTGCTTTGGCACACATGCTGTCAGTCTGTTGTCTGCCCCATTGGTCCCTGCCACTGTCTAGGCATACACACTGTTGGTCTGGCCTGCTCATGTTCCATTTCAAACATCCATGTTGTTGGTCTTGCTTGTCCATGCTACACTCCAAGCACACATGAGACGCATGTCACGTGTGAGTTACTTATGCTCATAGCTGTAGGTGTGTGCATGCACGTGTGGCCTTATGCCAGATTCTGTGTACGCCTGCATGGCATTTAGCCAACGTGGTTGCACATGCACAGAACACAAAATCCAAGCCAAATAAACAGCGCTGCCTATAAAAGAAACCTTACATAGTTACATCGTTATTTAGGTTGAAAAAAGACATACGTCCAGCGAGTTCAAACAGAGAACAAAGTACAACACCAGATTGCTCCCTCACATATCCCTGTTGATCCAGAGGAAGGCGAAAAACCCTTACAAGGCATGGTCCAATTAGCCCCAAAAGGGAAAAAAATTCCTTCTCGACTCCAGATAAAATCCCTGGATCAACATCATTTGGCATTACCTAGTAATTGTAGTCATGGATGTCTTTCAACGCAAGGAAGCATCTAAGCGCCCTTTAAATGCAGGTATAGAATTTGCCATAACTACTTCCTGTGGCAATGCATTCCACATCTTAATCACTCTTACTGTAAAGAACCCTTTCCTAAATAAATGGCTAAAACGTTTTTCCTCCATGCGCTGATCATGTCCTCTAGTCCTATGAGAAGGCCTAGGGACAAAAAGCTCAAGCTTTTATATTGCCCTCTGATGTATTTATACATGTTAATTAGATCCCCTCTAAGGTGTCTTTTCTCTAGACTAAATAAACCCAGTTTATCTAACCTTTCTTGGTAAGTGAGACCTTCCATCCCACATATCAATTTTGTTACTCGTCTCTGCACCTGCTCTAAAACTGCAATATCTTTCCTGTAATGTGGTGCCCAGAACTGAATTCCATATTCCAGATGTGGCCTTACTAGATAGTTAAACAGGGGCAATATTATGCTAGCATCTCAAGTTTTTACTTCCCTTTTAATGCATCCCAAAATTTTGTTAGCTTTAGTTACATCGGTTTGGCATTGAGTACTATCAGAAACCTTCATTCCAGTGGGAAATGGGAAGTGCGTTCAGCTACAGTGGTTGTGCTAGGCCTTAATGTGCTTATTACCAAACCAATCCTGATTACTCTGATTACTCTGGTTCCTGACCCAGCTTGTTGTGTCCAATCTTTAGCCTGATTCCCAGTTATTCACCTCGGCTTGTTTTTTGACACTCCTCAGTCTGCTGCCTGCTCCTTTCGTGGATTGACTCTGGACTTCAGTCCTTCACATCGTGGTGTCACCTATTCTCCAAACCACTGCTAGGGATTTTCTTGAATGCAACCTGTAGGTAGAGTTGAGCCGAAATTTTAGTAATTTCGCATTACTAAAATTAAGCATGCGAAATTTGCGATTACGATGCGAAATTACGGTAGCGTAATTGCCATTAAAATCGTAATTGAAAATACCGTAAGCGTAATTTTCAACGCGTAATTTCGCGTTTCGTTCATGTCGTAATTTCGCATTAAACGCTACCGTAATTTCGCGTTAAACCGTAACGCTCCGTATAATATAAAAAAGCCGCCGACTTTAAGGGTTAATAGCAAAGCCCCCTTAAATGCTAAGAGCCTCAAATTTGGAGAATATATTAAGGAGATCAGGAGGAATAAGAGGAAATTTTTTTTTTTCAAAAAGACCTTATAGTTTTTGAGAAAATCGATGTTAAAGTTTCAAAGGAAAAATGTAAACATTTAAAAACCCGCCGACTTTAACGGTTAATAGCAAAGCCTGCTTAAAGTTTAGGAACACCAAATTCCCATGGTATATTAAGGGGATCAGTGGGAATAAGAGGAAAAATTTTTTTTTCAAAAAGACCTTATAGTTTTTGAGAAAATCGATTTTTAAGTTTCAAGGGCGAAAATGTCTTTTAAATGCGGAAAATGTCAGTTTTTTTTGCACAGGTAACAATAGTGTATTATTTTCATAGATTCCCCCAAGTGGGAAGAGTTTTACTTACTTCGTTCTGAGTATGGGAAATATAAAAAAAAAACGACGTGGGGTCCCCCCTCCCAGACCTCTTTAACCCCTTGTCCCCCATGCAGGCTGAGATAGCCAGAATGCGGAGCACCGGCCGCGTGGGGCTCCGCACCCTGACTATACCAGCCCGCATGGTCCATGGATTGGGGGGTCTCGGAAGGGGAGGGGCAGCCAAGCTTTCCCCTCCCCCTCCGAGCCCTTGTCCAATCCAAGGACAAGGGGCTCTTCTCCACCTCCGATGGGCGGTGGAGGTGGAGGCCGCGATTTCCTGGGGGGGGAGGTTCATGGTGGAATCTGGGAGTCCCCTTTAAAAAGGGGTCCCCCAGATGCCCACCCCCCCTCCCAGGAGAAATGAGTATAGAGGTACTTGTACCCCTTACCCATTTCCTTTAAGAGTTAAAGTAAATAAACACACAGACACTTAGAAAAAGTATTTTAATTGAACAAAAAACATAACCACGAAAAAAGTCCTTTAATATTCTTAATTAACCATTAATACTTACCTGTCCCTTTAAATAAATGATCCCTCGCAATATCCTCGGAAATGTTCTATCAGTTACAATGTAACAAAGTTATTACAATGTAACAACTTTGTTACATTGTAACTACGCCGCACCCGACGTCACTCGCCGCCGCCGCCGCCGCCGCGTCTGTGCTGCAGGACCCGACAGAGCTCTGAGCTATATAGCTCAGAGCTCTCTAAGCATCTTTGTATTTGGGCTCCAAGGAGCCCCATTGGTCCTTAGCAGACCAATGGGGTTCCTTCTGATTTGAAGGAACCCCATTGGTCTGCTAAGGACCAATGGGGCTCCTTGGAGCCAAAATACAAAGATGCTTCTCAGAGCTCTGAGCTATATAGCTCAGAGCTCTGTCGGGTCCTGCAGCACAGACGCGGCGGCGGCGGCAGCGGCGAGTGACGTCGGGTGCGGCGTAGTTACAATGTAACAAAGTTGTTACATTGTAATAACTTTGTTACATTGTAACTGATAGAACATTTCCGAGGATATTGCGAGGGATCATTTATTTAAAGGGACAGGTAAGTATTAATGGTTAATTAAGAATATTAAAGGACTTTTTTCGTGGTTATGTTTTTTGTTCAATTAAAATACTTTTTCTAAGTGTCTGTGTGTTTATTTACTTTAACTCTTAAAGGAAATGGGTAAGGGGTACAAGTACCTCTATACTCATTTCTCCTGGGAGGGGGGTGGGCATCTGGGGGACCCCTTTTTAAAGGGGACTCCCAGATTCCACCATGAACCTGCCCCCCAGGAAATTGCGGCCTCCACCTCCACCGCCCATCAGAGGTGGAGAAGAGCCCCTTGTCCTTGGATTGGACAAGGGCTCGGAGGGGGAGGGGAAAGCTTGGCTGCCCCTCCCCTTCCGAGACCCCCCAATCCATGGACCATGCGGGCTGGTATAGTCAGGGTGCGGAGCCCCACGCGGCCGGTGCTCCGCATTCTGGCTATCCCAGCCTGCATGGGGGACAAGGGGTTAAAGAGGTCTGGGAGGGGGGACCCCACGTCGTTTTTTTTTTATATTTCCCACACTCAGAACGAAGTAAGTAAAACTCTTCCCACTTGGGGGAATCTATGAAAATAATACACTATTGTTACCTGTGCAAAAAAACCTGACATTTTCCGCATTTAAAAGACATTTTCGCCCTTGAAACTTAAAAATCGATTTTCTCAAAAACTATAAGGTCTTTTTGAAAAAAAAAAATTTCCTCTTATTTCCACTGATCCCCTTAATATACCCTGGGAATTTGGTGTTCCTAAACTTTAAGCAGGCTTTGCTATTAACCGTTAAAGTCGGCAGGTTTTTAAATGTTTAAATTTTTCCTTTGAAACTTTAACATCGATTTTCTCAAAAACTATAAGGTCTTTTTGAAAAAAAAAATTTTCCTCTTATTCCTCCTGATCTCCTTAATATATTCTCCAAATTTGAGGCTCTTAGCATTTAAGGGGGCTTTGCTATTAACCCTTAAAGTCGGCGGCTTTTTTATATTATACGGAGCGTTACGGTTTAACGCGAAATTACGGTAGCGTTTAATGCGAAATTACGGCATGATACGACTGTAATGCGAAAATTACGCGAAAATTTCGCGAAATCCTTCTTCATTACGATTATGTACTTACGGCCATAATCGTAATTACACTAATTACGCGAAATTTCGCGAAATCGTAATTAGGTCATTACGCTCATCTCTACCTGTAGGGCACTAGACACTCTGGTGAAGATAGGCCCGTTATTCAATTCACTTTTTCTCCTAGGTGATAATTTTTCATCTTCTGTTTACATGATCTTTTTAGACTCTGCAATTGTAAAAATACTAAAAAGTAGGTAAAAAAGTACTGTCAAATTTATTCTGAGTATTTTCTTGCAAGCTAGTGGCTTAAAAATCATTTTATTGATAAAATAGGAAAATATCACTTAGGGAAAAAAAAGCAAAAAAGTGAATTGCATATGGCCCATGGTCACTCTGCACTCTTGGGAGATATAACCTCAGTGGGGAGGTCAACAGGCTAGCCACCAGTGTAACAGTGGCAGCTTGCAGTGAGCCTCTGCGTGTAAGAGTGCTTAAGGTTAATTACTTTTGATATTTGGAAATAGCCCCAAAGATCCATGGCACGTGCCACGGATCTATTCTGGAGTGCCCCGGATGCTCTCATGGCAGAGCCGGAGTCAAAGCTGTGGAGCCTCTATGGGCACATACTAGGAGCTTTGGTGCCTCAATGGTGGGCATGCTGGGAGCTGTAATGCATTAATAGGGGGGATTCTGGGTGGTGTGGTGCCTCTAAGGGGGCATGTTGGGTGCTGTGGTGCAATGCTGGGTGCTGAAGTGCCTTTATAGGGGCATGCAGGGAGCTGTGGTTATTCTATGGGGGCATGCTGGGAGTTGTTGTGTCTCAATGGGAGGTCCATGGGACTCGGGAGCAAGGGAGATGGTCCACTAGAAGGTCAGGGAATGCTATGGGGGGACTGATGGACAAACTGGCAGCAGGCCAGCCCGCCCAGCAAAAAGCCAGACCCGCCAGCACAGAAGCCAAGTTATTCTACCTATCTATGTTTAAGTGGCACTGCCTATTTTTGTGATATGCTGCATTTAATTATTTATTTATTGTATTAATGTAGAGTGGAGGCTTCATCTAAAATTTTTG
Source organism: Hyperolius riggenbachi (assembly GCF_040937935.1). Lineage (NCBI taxonomy): Eukaryota > Metazoa > Chordata > Amphibia > Anura > Hyperoliidae > Hyperolius > Hyperolius riggenbachi. The sequence continues at coordinate 251,829,394 of NC_090648.1, read as the reverse complement.
CTGGGCAGGCCTACTTAGACCGCTGTTAAATTCATGTAAATTTGGCTCCACCAATGACCACTCCCACATTCTGATGCATGGCCACACCCAGTTTTTGGCTAGAGTGCCAAAAAGTGCCCGGATATCTTAAGATCCTAGCAATGCCACTATCTTCTTTATTTAATCTTACTTAACTTTCTGTAACCTGAGAGATTAGCCTAAACTTTGCATTTAGCCAAACTTCAGAAAGATTAATGCATGTAGCATTTTGGTCTATTGATTTGTATTTTGCGTATTTCCGTATTTGTAGATATCCTGCATTTGTATTTTCCATATTTCCGTATTGTAGATATCCTACAAGTGTCATGCTTTGAGTGGCATCTACAATAAAGGGGACAAAGGACAAAGTTTTCAGGACAGTATTCTAACCAAAGTACCAGCTAACTGAACTAAGCATTTGGGCAATGTTAATTAACATGTTAATCTGTGCCCTAACACACACACACACACACACACACACACACACACTTAGCATGTTATCAAGTGGACCACACAGCAGTTTGGTGGTGAAGATGGGATTCTGACTTTTTCCGAGCTACTTTTCCGACTGCTGCGTCATTGTTCTTGACAATATTATGGCATCACAAACGGACAGTAACTCTAAGCAACAAGATGACATGTGGGAAAGCTCCTTGTCAGGTCTCTATACCTACTGTATACTGGCTAGGAGGAGACCAAGTTGTTCAACCTACCAGCACAAGCTGGACAAGGGCTGGTGTGTGTTTGCAAACAGTTGATGAGGCTTCCAGTGACACATTCATTGTCCTAGGATCCTGATTAGATATCTTAAAATAACCTCAAAATAGTATTCAGTGCAAAGTTGCATATGGAGCAAGACCACACTTGGGCATGCTGCTACTTATACCTTAGAACAGTCTAAAGTAAGTTTCTTTGGTTTCCTAGTTGATAAAAGTGTACTTTATAGTATTTTTTAACTGCTGTGATATTACAAGTTCTTATTTTACAATTGACTAAGATTCTAAATGACACATCAATAATAACATGAACATAGGAGGGTATTAGTTTCTGGAGTTATTTTGTGAAATTCCAAAGTTAATCAAAAGACATCTCTAGCTATTAGCCCTTCCCCCCTGCTGATCTGTAGTCCATCGCTATGGTGTCACAGGATGACAGACGGCACTTGCACCATAGAGAAAGAGTGTCTAAGAACATGAAGATGGATCCTGAAGAGGTGAGAATTATTCCCGTCTTTTTCCGACACTCTGAAAATCTGGCCTGTTCACTGCCCTGGTATCACCACTTCTGCAGTGATGTCCAATGCAGCTCGTGCCCCATTGTGAACCCACTGCATAAGTATTCAGGAAACTTTAAAACCAGGCTTCTAGCTTCATCTGTGTGTTTACAGATTGATCCATCAAATGAATGTGGGTGTAAGTGGGTATTCCCGCAGTGTACAGTGGGTTTCAAAAGTATTCAGCCCCCTTGAAGTTTTCCACATTTTGTCATATTACTGCTACAAACATGAATCAATTTTATTGGAATTCCACATGAAAGACCAATACAAAGTGGTGTACACGTGAGAAGTTGAATGAAAATCATACATGATTCCAAACATGTTTTACAAATCAATAACTGCAAAGTGGTGTGTGCATAAATATTCGGCCCCCTTTGATCTGAGTGCAGTCAGTTGCCTATAGACATTGCCTGATGAGTGCTAATGACTAAATAGAGTGCGCCTGTGTATAATCTAATGTCAGTACAAATACAGCTGCTCTGTGAGGGCCTCAGAGGTTGTCTAAGAGAATATTGGGAGCAACAATACCGTGAAGTCCAAAGAACACACCAGACAGGTCAGGGATAAAGTTATTGAGAAATTTAAAGCAGGCTTAGGCTACAAAAAGATTTCCAAAGCCTTGAACATCCCACGGAGCACTGTTCAAGCAATCATTCAGAAATGGAAGGAGTATGGCACAACTGTAAACCTACCAAGACAAGGCCATCCACCTAAACTCACAGGCCGAACAAGGAGAGCGCTGATCAGAAATGCAGTCAAGAGGCCCATGGTGACTCTGGACGAGCTGCAGAGATCTACAGCTCAGGTGGGAGACTCTGTCCATGGGACAACTATTAGTCATGCACTGTACAAAGTTGGCCTTTATGGAAGAGTGGCAAGAAGAAAGGCATTGTTAACAGAAAGCATAAGTAGTCCCTTTTACAGTTTGCCAAAAGCCATGTGGGGGACACAGCAACCATGTGGAAGAAGGTGCTCTGGTCAGATGAGACCAAAATTGAACTTTTTGGCCCAAATGCAAAACGCTATGTGTGACGGAAAACTAACACTGCACATCACTCTGAACACACCATCCCCACTGTCAAATATGGTGGTGGCAGCATCATGCTCGGGGGGTGCATCTCTTCAGCAGGGACTGGGAAGCTGGTCAGAGTTGATGGGAAGATGGATGGAGCCAAATACAGGGCAAACTTGGAAGAAAACCTCTTGGAGACTGTAAAAGACTTGAGACTGGGGCGGAGGTTCACCTTCCAGCAGGACAATGCCCCTAAACATAAAGCCAGGGCAACAATGGAATGGTTTAAAACAAAACATATCCATGTGTTAGAATGGCCCAGTCAAAGTCCAGATCTAAATCTAATCTAGGATCTGTGGCAAGATCTGAAAACTGCTGTTCACAAATGCTGTCCATCTAATCTGACTGAGCTGGAGTTGTTTTGCAAAGAAGAATGGGCAAGGATTTCAGTCTTTAGATGTGCAAAGCTGGTAGAGACATACCCTAAAAGACTGGCAGGTTCTACAAAGTATTGACTTACACCCCACTTTGCAGTTATTGATTTGTAAAAAATGTTTGGAATCGTGTATGTGTTTCGTTCCACTTCTCACGTGTACACCACTTTGTATTGGTCTTTCACGTGGAATTTCAATAAAATTGATGCATGTTTGTGGTAGTAATGTGACCAAATGTGGAAAACTTCAAAGGGGCCGAATACTTTTGCAACCCACTGTATATGCATGTTTTTTTGTAAACCACAAACTTAATTTCATTGGGAGAAACTAATCCATCGACCAGTGATTATTTGTAAAGTTATTGTAATGCCATACAGGTTACCCCGAGACTTCACTAATAGGTGCAGTCTAAATCTGACAGACAGTTGTCAAGGGCAGGGAAGGCAAGTGGCTCCCCTTACTGCCTTCTGCAGACACTAATGTCTGATGGCCTCCAAGACTGCTTATCCCATTCCCATGGTATTTATACAGTCAGGGAAAGAAGTATTTGATCTCCTGCGGATTTTGTGTGTTTGCCCGCTGACCAAGAAATTACCAGTTTTAAATTGTAATGGTAGGTTTATTGTACCTGTGAGAAGCAGAATAACAACAAAAGAACCTTTAAAAAAACAGTGGCCCAAAGTCAGAGCTTCGAAGTACATTGTAATGAATGAAATAAGTATTCGGTCCCCTATCAACCAGCAAGATTTCAGGCTCATGAACCAGTTTCAGAAAAAATGTAATTTGAACTGCCAAAAGTCTGGCTGTTGGCTACCAAAGCAACTGATTTAAGTAATTTATATAGTTACTAAGATTATGATCAGCATGATACGATTACACTTGCTTTTATTTGTCTATGTAATTAAAATGTAAACAATACTTATCCAGGCTTTTGAAAATATTATATAAACTGTAACTCATTAACAGATACAATCAACCATATAGATAAATTGCTTTTCTCTCATCTTTTTAGAGATTCAGCTTTATAGAACAAATAAAGAAGATAGAAGAAACACAAACACACATTGTCAGTAAATGTAGACTGCTTAAGAAAATTTAACTGTTTCATCAAAAAAAAAATCGGTTCTATGGGCTAGTAATATAAATAATAGTACAATATGGGCAAAAATAGCTCCTCAGCTGTGGCTACTTTTGATTTTTCAAGAGACTATTTAGCAGGAAAGCTAAGAATAACAAGGTGATTTTGGACTACCATGTCTCTAGAGACCTTATTATAACACATAGGAATTTGTGTATTTTCAGTGGATGCTTAGTCTGAAGAAAATGTTGTTTCACTTAAATTTAGTAGTGATTATGTGCCCAGTGCAGTCTGAGTTTTACAGATAACAGGAAAGACCTTTGGAGCTTACAGTTAACCCCTTCAGAACCAGCAGTCTCTGGACCCTTAAAGAGAACCAGAGACGAAGCACCCTCATGTATTTTATTACATTTATCAGTGGGAACATGACAGTAAACACCTACCCTGCTTTTAGTTTCATTCTTATCTGCTTAATTAGTCTATTAGCAGCTGTGATAAGAATCCCTGACTGGCTCAGTCTAGGTTTGACATGGAATCATTATAGCTGAGTCACTCTTCTGTGGAGTCTTTTCAAGCCCAAGCCTGCCACCTCCTGGCTCAGATTTCCTGCTTTGCATACTGAGAGCTGTGATGACATGGGAGGGGCTGCTCCTGCTGAGAGAGAATCTCTGAAACAGACAAGTGTGGCTGCAATATGATCTGTGTGCTCTTTGTGCAGAGATAATGATGATGACTGCAGTTTCATTCCTATGAGAGACACTTCCTACAGGCAGCTGCACATCATACCCAAATGAAAGCACACGGATGAAAGGCTGCAGCAGCCTAGACAGCACATTCAAAACAACTCATAACCCGGAAGCAGAAGGGATATGAGCCGGCGGCCATATTTGATTTTTCCTGGAGCAAAAATGGATAAAAAACACTAAAAAAGACACACCAGAGCGGCGAAATTATCAGGTAGAGCATTTATTCTTTACAAGCTATCGACTGATATGTTTATTTTGTGTGAAACGTTCATCTCTGGTTCCCTTTAAGGACCAGACAGCGCTGTTACAATTAGAATGGGCTTACCAACGACACATTGCGCAGACCCACTGATCTTGCCGCTAACCAGTGTTGCCAACCGTCAGTAAACTTACTGACAGTAAGTAAAAAAGTCAACAAATTTGGGCTGTCAGCAAAGTCTGTGATACACTTTGTGGTGTCAGTAAGGAAAACTCTCTCTTCCCCAGTAGATTACAGCACTTACTGCTTATCAGTTAATGTATCACTTGGCGACCAATCGGCCATCAGATTAGATAATTATTATCAATATTATAAAAACTGGTGCCACCTAGAGAATGCACAATCGACAATTAGACCAATTTTGGTCCGATCAGATCTTTTTTATCAGTTCAATTTATCCTACAGTTCAAATCTCATGAATGCAGAAGTGAACCATGCAAAAGTTAACCATGCTCCCTTAGATGTATGGTTCACTTTTGATTCTGCCCATGGGATGGTGTGAGGTTGCATCTGGTTATGATTGAAATTGCCAATATTCTTTTTGCATTCATTTTTGCGAAAATAAAATAAAATTTGGTTTTCGAGTGAAAATTCCAAAATTAACTTTTGTTATTTTTTGCGTTCTTTGGACATTTTTGCAGTAAAATATCATTTTTGTTCAAAATAGTCACAGTTAATATATTTTTTTTTGTGTGTCTCACGGTAGAGATATAGATTTTCTGTGTTTTTGCAGTAAAAATACAGTTTTAAGCACTTTTTCGCGAAAATTTTCTCGAATTAAAAATAAGATTTTCAATGTAAAAAAGACTTAAGCAAAAATTTGCAAGCAACTTTATTGCTGAATTTATGTTCATTTGTCTGAGGAGAAAAGTTTTAACACAAAGGTATCATGAAGGGTCGCACCTTACTTCCAAACAAACTAGTATTGTTGCCTAAATGTACACATACATTACTCCAAGCCAAATTACCTACTATGTCAGCCTCATGAAGAATTGGTCTTTTTTTTTTCTTTTTTTTAATTTAAGACCACCTTATGGTGGTCATGAAGATTGAACTATTGGATAATTAAAACTAATAAAAAAGGATAACATTTTTGTATTTTTGTGCAATGAAAATTGAAACTATTTTTGGAACTAAATAATATAGTTGTGGTATCTAAAATTTGTATAATCCTTTATAATTTTTTGAATATGCAATTGGGGTGTAGTGGATTATCCTACTAAGGATAAAGGTGTATTGTCCTTCCCTTCTTAAAAAAAATAATTTTCCTCAAATTATTATATACACTACAGTTAACAGGGACCTGAAGGGGGAAGCCTCTGGATCCTAAAGATCCATACATTTGCATCAACAATTTGCATAACCCTGCATCAATTTGGATCTTGTTGACTGTCCCTATTTCTCAACTCCTTCTCCTGTTAACTGTTTTTATTCACCTCTAGTCTTCCCAGTGCAAATGAATTCAGTTCAGCTCTAAGAGTTGTTAGAAGGGTAAGCCCAGACAAATATATTTTCCCACAGCCTCCATCCAACATTTTCCATCAAAACCTCCCAATCTGCAGCTAGTCTTTTACAGCTCAGCCAAATTCCACTCAGCTGTAGCTTGCAAACCAACCACACTCCCTTACATTACTGCCTGCACCTAGCTACATTGCCGTTCATCCTGTACCCAGGGACATTCCACACCAGCCAGATGCCTTTGCATTCCATCTTGCTTCCAGCTCAGACTCCAGCTGTCTTTGCACAGTGGCCTTGGAGTATGAATGATCTTGCTCTGTTGCTTCAAATTTTGCATGCCCCTGCTGTGTGTCTACTAACCTTGCATGTTTCTCCCTAGTCATCATCAGAGACACTGCATGCTCCTCCTTAAACATGTCTTAAACTTTGCATGTACCTGCCTAGTTACCTGAGACTTTGCATGCACCTTCCCAGTTGCCGTAGGGTTTGCATGCTCATGCGCAGTTGCCCTAGAGCAGTGCTGTCCAACTCCATTCCTCAAGGGCCAAGGTCCTCACGCATTATTCTAATTAATTGAGGGGACCAAATCAGTAAAGGTATTGTCCATCAAGAAGAAGACATTTCTCTGGCCATCCTAAACACTGGCATGGATATGGCTCTCAAGGACTAGAGTTAAAAAGCCCTGTCCTAGACTTTAATGCTCCTGCCCAGTGGCCTGGGAATTGTCATGCACCTCCCCACTTAAGAAGTTGAATGCTTCAGCCCAGTTGCCTAAGAAATACATGGTTATGCCCAGTTGCCTGAGAATGTGCATGCCCCTGCCCAGCTGCCTAAGAATTTGCATGTTCCTGCCCATTTACCTGACAATTTGCATGCTCAGGCTCTGTGTGCTGCAAGTCTGCATGTTCCTGACCAGTTGTCTAAGAATTTGCATGCTCCTACACAGTGTGCAGCAAATTTTTACTTCCCTGGCCAGTTGCCAGGAATCTTGCCCACTCCTCTGGTCTAGCAGAGCCTCAGCCTGACATTGCAGCTGCTCCTAGACTCTGTCTCTGAGCTGCTAAGAGTCTGAATGAAGCAAGTAATTTCAGCCTTCCCTGCGCTGTGCCTGACTTGGGCTCCCTATAGACATAATGTGATGATGTTGCACAGCAGTGTAATTTGGGTGCCACCTCCTAATTACTTCTCCCTCTGAGTTGCTATAACTCGGAGGGCTAATACTAAGTAGCGCCACCCAGAATTTGTGCAGCAGCAGGGTGAGCCATCAATTGGCTCACCTTGCACCAAAATGATGGGTGGCGTGAATTAATGTATGCATCTTGACAACTCTTAGTTCTTGATCTTGTTCCTGATCTGTTGCCTATTAGCTGCAAATAGTGTTTATCTGGTTTATGTTGATGCAACCCCATGACAGAAGGCAAGACAAGTGGTTATTGATAGATTAAAACTTTCCAAAAAGGGGATCACAGAGCTTTTGCTCAAGTATTAGAGTTTGCCATATTGCCAATCAAACTGTCAGATTTTTAAGGCGAGTTGGATCAAGAGGCATTGGTTCCAAACAGGTGTGTAACTAGAAATCACTGGGCCCCACTGTGAGAATCTGGATGCTACACCAGGTGCAGAAGCAGGTGTTTTGTTGCACAGAGCTTAATGCCAGATGCCTCCAGTACAAATAGCCTGGTATAGGTGCCCCCAGTATAGCCAGGTATAGCCCTTGGTATAGCTAGATATAGGTCCCCTTTAGTATATCTAGGTATAGGTCCCCTTAATTTAGCTAGGTATAGGTACCCTCATTATAGCTAGGTATAGGTGCCCTCATTATAGCTAGATATAGGTCCCCTCAGTATAGCTAAGTATAGGTCCCCTCAGTATAGCTAGGTATGGGTCCACTCATTATAGCTAAGTATATGTCCCCTCAGTATAGCTAGGTATAGGTGCCCTCAGTATAGCTAGATATAGGTCCCCTCAGTATAGCTAGGTATAGGTCCCCTCAGTATAGCTAGGTATAGGTGCCCTCATTATAGCTAGGTAGAGGTCCCTTCAGTATAGCTAGGTATAGGTCCCTTCAGTATAGCTAGGTATAGTTGCCCTCATTATAGCTAGATATAGGTCCCCTCAGTATAGCTAGGTATAGGTGACCTCAGTATAGCTAGGTATGGGTCCCCTCAGTATAGCTAGGTATAGGTCCATTCAGTATAGCTAGGTATAGGTCCCTTCAGTTTAGTGAGGTATAGGTGCCATTTTGGGGGCAGGAGGGGTGGCAGCACATGAGGGGAGAGCATTTGCCACCCACATCTGTGGGGAGGAGGGCACTCCCGCTGCTCCTACCACCAATTAATGCTGGAGGGGGGAGCGCTGAAGGGAGAGCCCTAGGTGAAGGAGGGGGGAGTGGCCCCCACTGATGTGCGTGGCCAATGCTCTCCCATACGCTTCCACCCCTCCTGCCCCCCAAAACTGCCCTGCCCCCCCTCCCTGAGTCCCCCGTGGCTGCAGCCCCTATTGTTACACCACTGGTTCTAATGGCAAAATCACAGATGACAAAGGTTTGGAGAAATGACAGTGATTCCTGAAAATGTGCAGGCAGTAAGCGAGAACATGGAGGAAAGATAGAAAGAAAAAAAAACAGTTTTTAGTAAATCAGACTCTACAAAAAACTGCATAAATTAACTAGACTAACAGTTTCACTACACCAACAGAGGAACCAAACACTTAAATAATAATTAATTAAGATACGCATTAAATCCCTGTGACACACAGTAATACATTCAACACTTGCATTGTGGCCCCACCATTATAAGCATTCCACATTGCAGTAAGTAAAGCACTTTCTTATCTTCGAATGTATATAACAGAAGGACAATCAATCAGTCATATGTGACAAACTTCACATGCACACTCTTCCATATATGGTTTCTCAGTACTGTTAGAGCCTCATATTCTTCCTCTCGTGTATCCTTTAAGTATGAAGCATGCAAATCTCCATCTGTGAATAGTCACAGAAGAAATGGCAAGGAACTGACTTGCCTTAAGCTGTGAAGCACAGAAGTGTCCATCCGCAACTCTTGAAATGTGAGCAATACATAATACAATTGTACACAAAAGCCAGATGCAGATGATGATGTACTTTAATCTATTATAGCACTGTGAGAATCCATTGGCTTTGTACAGTGCCATGGATTAAACCACATCTCCATCTGCAATTGAAGTTCTGCCTTTTGTATATTGATATTGTTGAGATTGCTAAATCCAGCCATGCACCCACCTGATCCCCTAAGAGTTATTTGCACAGATTAATAAACACTGTAATGCAAAGTACATGCTTACCACATAGAGTAGATGTAAACATGTGGGTGCTGAGCTGCTTACCAGGGTCATGTGTATGTCCTATAGAAAAATGCTTAAAACAAGAAGAGAATCAAGAGCCCAATATGGTGCAGTATTGTCAGGTAAAATAAAGAGTTCAATACAATTTTATGCATATATACTCACAAACACAGGTTACCCATAGGCAACCACTTTAAATAAGAATAAGAATCAGCCAGGAGCAAGCTAATAAGCCAAGAGCCTAACTAATCTTTCCCTAGGAGAAACAGTCTGCAGCAGCTTGTCCTTCTCTCACTATAGCAGGCACACGAGTGAGTGTAATGGCCAGCAGAGCCTGCCTTATATAAGGGGGGAGTGGCTCCAGGAGTGAGTGTAGCCTGATTGGCTACAATGTGCCTGCTGACTGTGATGTAGAGGGTCAAAGTTGACCCTAATGGAGCATTATGGGGGCGAAACGAACTTCCGGGAAAGTTCACCTTTGCCGGCGAAGGCAAACCACCCAAAGTTCGCCAGCGAACCGTTCGGGCCATCTCTATAAATAGACTGTAATATTCATTAATGATCTGTGGACATCCTGTGAACCCTATATTTCAACACATTCAACACTTCCAAAAAGTAGGGATTTCAGTGTAAGTGTGGAGGTGGATGGTAGGTGGTGAATTCAATTGCATCATCAATCAACTCCTCAAAAATGCACAACCAAACTGGAATATTACTTTACAGGAAGGCCTTCAATTTCATAAACATTGGAGTTGTCTGCACTTTACAACTGCAGCACATTCAATGTATAGTACAGTAGATAGCCAGCACATTTCTACTCAAACCACATACACCTTCTCTTCCTTCCAGGTACAGAGCATCCACTTTTCAATGTGTTTTAAAGGACTCCCTCTATTTGTCCTGTGCTAAATTCCCCAGTCACTCTGAAACAGCCTACAACCAGTAGTCTGAAATACTGTTTAAACATTTAGTGTTGGGACTGGGTGATGGTTTTAAAAAAAAATACCATAAATGAAAATGACGTAGACAAAAATGATGGCATTCTCTAAACTAATATTTTGTTGTTGCACAACCATTAGAGGCAATCGCAGCAAATAACTAAATCCCGTAGCTCTCACTGAGACTTCTGTACTTGTCTATCCGTAATTTGTCCCGTCTGATTGAGCAAACGGCTCTAGCTGTGTCACAATGGAAGGGGGCTTTCTTTAAGGAACATGTTTCTGTTCTTTCCAGAGCTGCTTAACAGGGTTTAAATTAGGCCTTATACAAAAACAACAACAAAAAACAACTTCGTTATAGCCCAACATTTAGAAGAAAAGAAAACTGGACTTTTAGGAAGAAAATATTAAAATAAATATTTCTATAACAAAATTGTTATTTCATCTTAATTTGTGATGTGTATGGATTGAATTAGTCAGTACATTATGCTGCTAAGTAAGCTTTTTAACTTGTGCAGAAAAATACTGTAGTTGGTTATGGTAATTGTAGTTGATTGTGTGTATGTATTTTTCATAGTGGGGACGGATTTTTCGTTAGTGGTTGTGTTATTTTAAAGCATCGTCATTATGGTCTAATTTTAACCTACTGCACAAAAGGCTGCAAGTCTACAATTGTTCCAAGGTTATCATATTTTAAGTATAGCTCATTATCTAGAAGTAGATCATGTACAGCAAGCTTGTATTTTGGATTCATCAGAGAATAAGTGACATAACTCATAATAAGTGAAATACATACATTGAATGTAATGTCTGCTCACTGTTTCGGACATCCTAAGCTATTTAAAGAAAAAATACTGCCACATCCAATCACCCTTTTGTTTGATGAACTGACTGACACTGTATTGAGTAGATTTGCTGTGGTAATTATATAACTTGCAGATATAATAAAAGTGATAAAATATGTCAGAAATATAGACCTGGCTATGACCACCTTTAGTCCATTACCTCAACAAACCCCTCAGGGCAAATACATGTTTATTAGGAACTGGCCTGGACATTGTGTACCAATGTTTATAAGTGTGGAGTCCTTGGTTTCGGGTGTACAATAACTTACTGGCAGAAGCAAGGACTGGTGTTACTCTTAGTATCAGTTATAGGCCGTAGCTGCAGGAACCAAGATGGTGAACCTTATGGTGGTGGCCATACATGGTACAATTTTTTCATACAATCTTACCATTTCTATGTAATATAAGAGAACTGCTTAAACTATCCTTTTAGTATATTCACTTAATTTACCCTTATACTACATAGAAATGGTAAGATTGTATGAAAAAATTGTGCTATGTATGGCCACCATTAAAGAGTAACTGTCAGGCTGCAGAAGCTAATTTAAACCTCTATTCTCCTGTGTTAAACAGTTTAGAAGGAAGCCAAAAAGGCATTAGTGAAGATAAAAATCTCTCTTACCTTTGATGTGTGCTTATCAGCAAAGCTGTTAGACCCAAGCAGGACGCAAGCTGCATACTATACTGCAAAGCATTCTGGGGCCCTCCCCTCGGCTGCTAATGAGACGTTACAGCAGCTTGTAATCAGTCCAGCGCGTAGCACTGATAAATCTCCGGGCAGAGTACACTGCAGGAGTCAGCTATTGTTCCTAGCCACATGGCTAATTAATATTCACTGCACACTGTGTTATTCAGTACGAGCTTTTCTGTGATCAGGAAGCAGGCAGGACATGATGACACAATTGGCTTCATAGAAGTCAGAAAAACATGGAACCTGCCATGAGCTGTCAGGAGCATCAATCTCTGCATATACTATATACAAATTCTGTGAAATCCAAACGTGGACAGTGAAATGCATATGTGATGTAAGTACAGCCTATATTTAGCTACTGATATATGTGTTTATTTTCTCTGAGACCTTATACCTAACAGCTCCTCTTTAAGGGTTAGTGTTGGGGGTTGACGAAGTTTAGGTTTAATTGAAAGGTTTAAAGGATTAGGGATAGACATCAGGAACGAAATAATACCATGGAGGAAGAGGCTGGTCACATTGGAGGACACCTGTCCACACTTTAGATTTAGAAATGATTGCGGAGACAGAAAATCTAATGGTCTTGAAGTTTGTATGTGAGTCATCTGGTCCTGAAAGCTCCCACTACATACATTTGGCCTCAGAAGAAACTAATGCTTTTGTAAAATGGTCATTGGTCATCAAGCTGTGCATCCTTGGCAGCCACTGCTACACTTCCGCACTCAGTGGCACCAAGCATGGCAAGCACAACTTTGTTACTTTGTAATCTGTGTTTAAAAAATGTGCTGCTATTACACAAGCACTTAAATGGTGAATTAATTAAGTCAGTATTGCCAGACCTTTTTCATGCCTTCATTTGATTATGAAAAGAACTCCTACAGTGTCCACCATACCTCTGAGTTGACTCCCTCTGTCTTCCTGAGCTGTTGCTGGAAACCTGGCGTGGTAAAGGTAGATGTCAGAAGTAGGGATGATCATTTCTCTCCTGCCAACAGCCAAAGCAAAACGAATATCACCTCCAGTCTTCTACTCATATGCAGTCTTGCCTCAGTGTCAGTGGCTGTTTATTCCTTCCTTATTAGGGAAAGACATGACAAGTAAGGACAGGCATCATACACACAGCATGGCTTGAGAGATACAAGGGATAATTACATTGAAAAACAAAGCATGGTGGATATGACAAGTCCAAGGGTATCAAAGGCTGCTGCCTACTATATTCATTTTTGATACATAATAATAGGTTTTTATTGTTTAACATATGTTTATGTGTGCACAGATGCATTTGTTAATATTAATTATATTGTGTATATATGCATTGGAATTATGTTTATGAAGATAGAATCCACAACGCAACATACTGTGGAATATTTTGATGTTTTCGCCATTTGATGTTTAATTCTAGGTTTTAGCATCCGTACACGGAATTTGTAAGCACAATGATTTCTGATGTTAATTTACTGAAGCAAATATAATGAAAAACATTAGTCAAGTCATAAAACGACCCCCCCCCCCCCCCCCCAAAAAAAAAAACACACATCAGCTTATATCAAATCAATGTACATAATAGGTCACAAACAGTGATCCCCACATAAATGCAGCTTAAAGTCATGTCTTGAGAGAAAAACCCAAGAGTGCCACAGGCTGGGTCATAACCTCAGATTTTGTTTTTATTGTTTTTAATGCATTTTATTGTTCCTGGGTTACTACACAGGATCAATAATTTGGCAATAGTTTAGGCAGCGACACAGGCAATCAGACTGCAAGCCAGATGAGCAGTCTGTATGTGTATTCTGCTATACAGGCTGGCATCACTATGTTTATGGTGGCTAGCACACCTTAGTGAGGTTGATGTATCTTCAAGCAAGCCTAGGCAAAGTCTGTGATTGCTCTTATGGTGCATGGTGTAGACTTCAGTGCAGAGCTAGGAATTGGAGAGGTCTAATCTCTAAACTGATAGGCTGACAAGTAAAGGTTTAATCAAAATCAATGTGCTCTACTGCCTGATGTGTAATAAATGTCTGGATGTTAAATCTCAGGTGCTGTGAGTAAAGTGAGTAGATACTTTGGGAATGTAGCTACCAACCAGACACCAAATAAGCATTATTTCCATTATATGTGGGAAAAATACTTGCTCTGTAAGTTTAGCATACAACAAACACTTAACACTGTTCCTTTGTACACCTCTGCCCAGCAATGGAATTTTTGACAATCATTTACATAAAGATCCTATAAATTCCACCCCCTAAATGTAACTGCTTTCTTTATACAAAGAACCCGCATTGGGGTTTAAAGGTAGCACTGTTTTGTTATTGCATAAAATTAAACTTTTAATGATATTATTAGGAACAATAATGTCTTTACATAATCCTTTGCACTGTTGTAGTATTTATTGATTACAAACACCATACATGTGCTCTGCTACTTAAAATGTAGATCTGCACAGCTGGATTATATTAAATCTAATATTAAAGTAATCCATCTCAGAAAATCTACATTTGAATTCACTTTGTTCCTGTATGGTCTCTGTAGTCAATAATGAAATGCTTTGCAAAAGATTTGTGAAAACAGCATTGTTCTTATCCATATCATTAACAGTTCAATAATAAGGATACTATGGCTCCTTTAACCTCTTGAGGACTGCAGGGCTAAACCCCCCTAGTGACCAGGCAATTTTTAGTTTAAAAGGCCACTGCAGCTTTAAGGCCAAGCTGCAGGGCTGCACAACATAGCACACGAGTGATTCCCCCCCCCCCCCCTTTTCTCCCCACCAACAGAGCTCTCTGTTGGTTGGGTCTGATCGCTCCCCCCATGTTTATTTATTTTTTAATAAATATTTGTGTTGCCCTTTTTAAAAAAAAAAACCCTCTTCCTTTAAATCCCTTCCCTCCCTCGCTCCCTCCCTCCCCACAGCCGGCCAATTACGGCGATCGGCTGTCATAGGCTTCTGCCTATGAGAGCCGATCGCTCTCTTGTCCCCCAGGGGGACAGCCGTGTCACACGGCTGTCCCCAGTGCAGCGCTGCTGCTGATCGCAGCGCTGCACAGAGTAAATAGACGGCGATCACGCCGTCTAACAGTCTCCCGAGCGGCAATAGCCGCTCGGAGACTGAAGGCGGGGCGGAGCTCCGCCCCCCAAGCAGGAGATGCGCGCGCAGCCTGCGCACGATCTCCTGCAAAACAGAGCCCCAGGACTTTACGCCAATTGGCGTTAGGCGGTCCTGGGGCTGCCGCCGCGGCCACGCCTACTGGCGTGACGCGGTCGGCAAGAGGTTAATCCCCAGTTCTAGTTCTGTGTGTTGATAATGCAATTTTGTTTTGATGAGCTGCTTTTTACAGTTTCTGTCTGGTCATTTAGCAACCCAAAATTGTTTATTAGTCACCATGTAGCCAGGTAAAGCCACTAATAGGATGCCCTGAAACAGCACATAGCACAGGCTTTGCTGGAAGAAAGATAGAACTGTATGAAAGCACACAGCAGTTCATTATTTTCAATGCTCAAGGGAAGGCAAGACAAGATGATAGGTTATCAGAAACCCTAACCCTGGGTAGAATTAGAGCACAAGAGGTTAAAGACTCTTGGGAGTTGGGAAGGGGGATGTTTTCTTTATTCTTTCCTTTTTTGTTCTTTAGTGAGGTATCCCTAAACACAGGGCAGGGAGTCTTGGGGCATGCTGCATAGTGCTTGAGTTTGGCAAAGCTATAACACTAATGCTACCACCCAATCTCCCTCCTCCCTTTTGCCTCGGAAATCCTTGAATGCCTGGCCTACCAACGCCTGACCAACTTCTTCAATTCCAACTCCCTTCTCCATCCCCTGCAATCTGGTTTTCGTACAGCCCATTCTACAGAAACAGCCCTCACCAAAGTGGTAAATGACCTTGCCCTTGCCAAAGCCGAAGGTAAATACTCCATCCTGGTCCAGGAGGGACCTCTCCTCGGCATTTGACACTGTCAACCACTCCCTTCTCCTCCACTCCCTACAGTCAATGGGCATTCAGGACCTACCCTTAGCCTGGATCTCCTCCTACCTCTCCAAACGCTCCTTCACAACATTCTTCAATGGCTCCTCATCCACTCCTACACCCCTCTCAGTTGGTGTTCCTCAAGGTTTCGTCCTAGGACCACTACTGTATTCACTCTATACTGCCTCAATTGGCAAAATCATCTCCTCCATGGGCTTCAATTACCACCTGTATGCTGATGACACCCAGATATACCTCCACACCCCAGATCCCTCCTCCTCTACCATGGACAAAGTCTCCGCCTGCATCACAATCATTTCCTCCTGGATGGCCGCCAGGTTCCTGGAGCTTAATTTGGGCAAGACTGAGCTTCTAATATTCCCACCCCGCACAGCAGCACCCCTCCCAGATCTACACATCACTATCAAAAATACTACCATCCACTGTATCTCCCAAGCCCGCTGTCTAGGTGTTACCCTGGACACTGCACTTTCCTTTGCACTCCACATCCAAGGCATTGCCCGATCCTGCAACTTCCTCCACAACATCTCCAAGATCCATTCTTACCTGTCCCCTGACACCACTAAACTCCTCCTCATTCACTGTTTACTGAATTCTAATGCCCACTTTGCACCCCTGTCTTTGTATTCACATTTGCACTATGGATTGTCTTGCACTTCTGTCTCTGCATATATCTGTTATTTCTGTACTTCTTGTGTTGACTTTGAGCAATTGTAAGGTGCCAAACCCAATTCCGGGCACGACCCTGTCGTGCTTTGTGAATTAATTCTTTCTGATTCTGATTCTGATTCTGATCCACGCCCTTGTCATCTCCCACCTAGACTACTGCAATTATCTTTTGTCTGGCCTCCTCTCTAACCGTACTGCCCCACTTCAATTAGTAATGATTGCGGCAGCCAGACTGATACATTCTTCTCATCGCAGCACCTCTACGACTCCACTCTGTAAAGCCCTACACTGGCTCCCCATCAGCTTTAGGATCAATTTCAAAATCCTGTGCTTGACCTACAAATCAGTGCACAAGACCTGCCTGACATACATCTCTGATCTGGTCCACAGGCACATACCAGCCCGCACCCTCTGATTCTCCAAACCCCTGCGCCTTGTTGCACCACGCATATCTCAGTCCCTTGCACGATTACAGGACTTCACTAGGGCTGCCCCCACTCTCTGGAACTTGCTCCCACCAGCCATCAGACTCGCCCCCACCTTTAACCACTTCAGCCTACAGTGTCAAAAATCGAATGCATCCGAGCAAAGTTCACCTCCCATTCATTCGCCTATAACTTTATCGCTACTTATCACAATTCATTGATCTAGATCTTGTTTTTTCTGCCACTAATTAAGCTTTCTTTGGGTGGTACATTTTGCTTAGAATTATTTTTTTATAAATCCATTTTAACTGGAAGATTAAGAAAGAAATAGAAAAAAATCAGTATTTCTCAGTTTTTGGCCATTATAGTTTAAAATTAATACATCCTACTGTAATTAAAACTGATGTAATTTATTTGCCCATTTGTCCCGGTTATTACACAGTTTAAATTATGTCCCTATCACAATTTATGGCGCCGATATTTTAGTTAGAAATAAAGGTGCATTTTTTCAATTTGTGTCCATCACTATTTACAAGGTTACTCTCTTGACATATATATTTAAAAAGTTCAGACCCCTAGGTAACTATTTATGTTGTTTGTTTGTTTTTAATTGTAATTTTTTTATTTAATTTTTTTAAAAAAAAATGTATTTGGGTAATTTTTGGTGTGGGAGGGAAACAGATAATTTTAAATGTAAAATAATGTAATGTAATGTAAAAAATGTATGTGGGTGTAGTTTACTATTTGGCCACAAGATGGCCACAGTCAAAAAAGTCCTGGAGCGGACGACAACGCTACCAGGAATTCAAGGAGGCTGTAAATTAATTTAAATTTTTTTGCAGAAATACAGTGCTCTCTGATTAGAAAGCGTTGTTTTTTCTGTGGATAGACTTAAGCGGTTCATACCTTCAATTAAGCTCTCAAGGCTCACCTTTTCATGCTTGCATACCCCCCTACACCAGCACCATAATTCGTTCTGTTAGACACCCTCACCCTTGTTTTTTCCCTTTCACTGATCGGGGGGGGGGGGGGTAACAGCAGGCAGCGGGAGCGCGCGCACGATCGCGCGCCTTAGGCGGCAGCAGCTGCACAGTCTATCTGGATGGATATATCTGTCCAGATAGACTTATGTGGTTCATACCTTCAAACAAGCTCTCAAGGCTCACCTTTTCATGCTTGCATACCCCCCTACACCAGCACCATAATACGTTCTGTTAGACACCCTCTCAACAGATGCACCTATTGTCTCCACCTTCAACCTTTACATTGTAAGCCTCTGGTAGGGTCCTCCTCCCTAGTGTTTCCAGCTTGATTATGCAATCCTACTGTCAATCACCCCTCTTGTGGACTAGAACAGTCTCTATTTTGACCTGACACTGTACTGTTATCAAATCATTTGCATGATCTTGTTTTGTAGTGAGTTTCCTGTATGTCCTACCTTGTATGTTAACCCATTTATCTATTGTGCAGCGCTGCGTAATATGTTGGCGCATTATAAATACAATAAATAATAATAATGCTATAGTCCACGTTTCCTCTTTATTACTGTGCTAAAAGTGTATAATTGATATATCATACATCACCAGAGGGGTTCAAAAAGTCCTTAGTGTAGTGATATATAATGTGACAGAATGTAGCAGTGCACCCATTCCATCCAGTTCATAGAAACCATGATATGATAATGGCCCTATTTCTGCAGTTCCACACCAACAAAGGGGGCCATCAGAAGCTAACAAAACCTCTGATTGGCTAAATCATTTCCAGCAAAGCCACTGATTGGCTAAACAGTAGATTTGCTGCCAGCCAATAAGCCAGTTAAAGATTTGAATACCTCTTAATGACTATATAATGCTGCTGAACAGCACAAAATGGTGATGCCTAGTTGATCACGGGTTCATCGTGTTCATCTTACAGCAAGATAAAAACTCAAAACATCTGTCCAAACTATGCCAGAACTGCCAGAGGAAAAAAATAACAAAATAGTAAGCTATTAATTATTGAGTGGCCAGCACAGTCTCTAGACATTAAACACAAATGAGCCGGATTGGGAAGAAATGGACAGAAGAGTGAAAGCAAAGCAACCTACAAGTGTAATGGTGCCCATACATGGTACAATTTGTTTCATTCAATCTTACCATTACCATGTAACATAAGGGAACTGCCTGTATGATCCATTGAGTATATTCTCTTAAAAAAAACCCTGGCGGTCTAAAAAATTCCGCCAGGAGGCAGCACAGCAGTTTTTTTTTTTTTCTTAAATCATGTAGCGAGCCCAGGGCTCGCTACATGATAGCCGCTGCATCCCCCCGCCCGCTTCGATCAGGAAATCCCGTTCAAAGAATGGGATTTCTTGGAGGGCTTCCCCCGTCGCCATGGCGATGGGGCAGGATGACGTCACCGACGTCGGGACGTAATTGGGAGTCCCGATCCACCCCTCAGCGCTGCCTGGCACTGATTGGCCAGGCAGTGCACGGAGTCTGGAGGGGGGGCGGTGCAACGGATAGCGGCGATCGAGCGCTGGGCGGCGGCGATAGGTGTGCTGACGCAGCTAGCAAAGTGCAAAAAAAAAATTAAACAAATCGGCCAAACCTACGTTCGGGGTTACCGCCAAGGAGGTTAATTTAGCCTTATACTACATAGAAATGGTAAGATTGGAGGAAAAAATAGTACCATGTATGGGCACCATTACGCAGTTATGGGAGCATCTTCTGTAACAAAGTTGGGAAAAACTCTCTGAAGAATAATTGATTTCCATTGTAAAAAGTTTGCTCAGCAGTTACATCTACCTAAGGTGGCTACTTTGTAAATCAAATGTTTAGATGACATTTTGGTTTATACATGGGTTCCATTATATTTTTTGTTCTATGCTTTCAATTCAGAGTATAAGGAGGCGCTGAAGTGCTTGAATATATATACACCTACCTGTTCAAATGACCCCCAAAGCAGAAATCAGTAAATTGGCATATGAAGAAAACGGGGGGCGGGGGGGTTTATAAATAGATAGGGAGAGAGTGAAACTACTAGATTTACTAGTAAACACATTATTTTTGTTTTGCCTAGTACAAAAGATATGAAACTCTTAGACATGAAACGACAGTTACTTGATCTGACCGTTTTGGTCAAATTGGGGGGGGGGGGGGGGGGGGAGAATCCCATGCCTACAGTGTGTAGCTGATTAGTGCAGGACAACTGTGCTCATAAATAATAGTAATCATTTAGGCAGGTTAGTAAGCCTGTCTGTTTGCTGTTTTAGGCCTCTTTCCCACCAGGACGTTGTGTTTTAGGGCACATTATAGGTCACATAACGTGCCCCTAACGCAACGCCTGGTGGTGTTGCAGGAGGACTCTACCTAGAGCTGCGTGTCCTAAGCGCTGTGGAGACCACGTGATCGGAGCACTCCGCATCACGTGGTCCCACCAGCCAATCAGCGGCCGCTCCAGGAAGTAAACACTGCAGTGCAGTGAATATTAAGTAGCCATGTGGCTGGCTACAGTAGCGGACTCTCCGGCCCAAAAATAATAAAAAAACAACATAACTGAGCATGTGCACACAGTCTAACGCGGCTAAAACAGCGTAGAACGCATAGCATGCTGAACTCTATTCGAACGTGTAGCGTTACAATGTAACGCAACATGGGCACTGTGAACAGCCCATTGATTTTTCATTACTGTGAGTTGGGCTGCGTTACAGGCTGCACTAACGTGCGTCTGTATCGTCTTACTGTGAAAGCAGCCTTAATCCCTAGTTATAAGTAGTAATGATGTGTGACATGCAGAAACTCATAGCAAACAGGTTTATCTTTAACATAGTCAGATAGAGAAGTTGCTAATTGTGTAATATGGATTTGTACTACATGATTACTTTGCACTACCATATTGCAAAAAAGGCACTTTTGCTTTTGTAGGTTGCGAAGAGTGCTGTGTTGTGTGGAACTGCACTTGATCATTGTTGGATTTATTTAATGAAGTTTCTTCAACAAAATAATTGGCGCCTATTTAACTTATTTGCCTATAGTGAACATTTAAGGAATGCTTATTATAATGGGCATGAGGAAATGCAGATAGTTAAATATCGGTAATTTTACTGATATTCTACTATCCTCAATTTCTGATAGTAGAATATTTATAATTTTACCAATATTCTACTATGCCCCTCTGTAACCTAATGCTCACACTAACCCTCCCCTATCTATTCCTAATATTAACCTCCCCAACACCACCCAGGCCTAACACTGAGAGGTGCCTATCTACTCCTAATGCCCTCAAACACTCATTTCTGCAACAGTAGCCACTACCGCTTACCCACAGGGCCCAGGCTCAGCAACTGCTACCACCACCCCTCAATCTTGATGCAGTGCAGGGCTCAGCTCCACGGCAGCTGCCACCTCCTACAGCACCCAACTGAACAGCTACTTCTGCCCTCCCCCTCCTTGTTACACTACAGTGCCAAATTCAACAGCTGCAAAGCCGCCATTTAAAATCCTAGCCCAGCAAAAAATCCAGAAGGGCTGTAAAGCTGCTGAAATCCCTAGCTAGAGTTTGGGTGCTCTCCTGCAATCAAATTAATGTATGGGGGCATTGGGAAGCCTCCTCGTGGCGCTCCTGGATAGTTCTATTGTAGCATGAACTAATTCCTGCAGGGAAACCACTTTGCGGCATTGGTTTTGGACCCTGCATAAGTTGGCATGCGAAAGAGAATGCACATTTGCATGAGCATTGCCTCATGAATAGCCAATTAGGCCAAATTTGCTTAGCCAGTTTTGTCAGGTGTTCACTTGGTGTTTAATGCACACATTGAATTCTCTGTGTAGGGAACCAAATCACTCCACTGGCACCACCATAGCCACCATTGTGGCCTGTGGCATTACCTGCTTTGTCGCCTTTGTTCTGTTTGGGAGCCTAACCTGTGCTGCTGCTATTTACCATCTTCATTGAAAAACAACTAAGATATCATTCATATACAGGTTTGAAGCATTTTCTACTGTTAGGATTTTTATTAATAAATTCTGACGGTCCCAGATATAAAAAAAAAATAGCAATTACAAAAACAAAATTCAAGTATCACACCCTGTGGTCTGACATGGTGTACATGAGGGGAGCAATTGCTACATAATTGTAAACAATTTTTAATACAAAAAGTCTATGTTTGTATGTCTGTTTTTCTCCAGCCCAGGAGAACCTTCATAAATCAGGCCCAGCGTATTTCAAAATAGCGCAGGACATATCTTTTGTAGTATAAGTGATGCATTTGTAAGATTTTAATTTTGGTCGGTAAACTGAAAAATGTACTAGATTGGATACTAATGAAGCTAAGAGGTCATTTACATCCTGTTCTTTGATGGATATTATTAATTTGTATGCTTTCTGTCTAGTAGCTAGGGCCAATACATCAATTCCTCAGATGGCTTAGGAAACAAGACATTCACTGGTAAAATACCAATAAGCCTTGCTATGTTTACGGAAAGGAGCATTATGAAAAAAAGAAGTGAACAGATATAAAGATATTTTCTAATAATGTAACATGCAAAGAAGTAAACAAAATTATCCCATAGAAACAATGCCTGAAATGCACGTTGTAGCACATTTATTTTATTCAGTACGTATTTATATGGAAGTAGGATGATTTTCTATTGCTTATTTTCTTTTATTTTTGGGATCATGCTACATTTAAAATTTAAATCAAGAGTTAAATACGGAGAAAATAGAGAGATGTTGTTGTACCTAAATGTTTATACAGCAATGTTATACGGCTTGACAAAGTCAAATTAAGTCAACATAAGGACTGCAGGGAACAGGAACAAGTGAAGAGTAGATCTCAGTGGTTTTGGGTCACCAGCAATTCAAAGGCTGAGATCAAGTCCTGTCTGGTATGTCCAGTCAGCAGTGGAGAGAAGATATTCTTCCCAGACATCCTTCTAATGCTTTGGCCCTCCAGTAAAGTATAAACCTTCTCTTCAACCACTGAAAACATTAACTCCTGACACTTTAAGGGCTATTCCCTCATCCTTTGCTTGTTTGTGAACTGTGAGTTCAACTTTGTTACTTAACAGATGTGTAGCAGAGAATTTGGTATAACTTTTCCTAGCTTGTGTACTGTAAATATGCCTTCATACTTCTTACTGGTTGTTGGTACTTCAGCTATTGTAATGCTTCTGCAGCTACTTTAAACCTTGCTAGTTCTCATAAAGTAATGCCAGCATAATATTACCCACTCTCTATTAAGAGTGCTACGCTTTCCCACCCCACCATGTTTTCCTTATAAAAGTGTCACCCTAAAAGCATTGCAACCCATAAACTAATATTCTGATAATGTCCCACATACAGTAAATGACAAGTGACCCATAATGCTTTTTCATAATCTTCCCCTAAAGAGTAGTTGAGATGAACTACATCTCAGGTTTTATACTTGCCTGGAGCTTCATCCAGCTCCTGCCATATTTATTTCCTTTTATACAATGCCAGTTGCCTGGCAGCCCTATTGACGTATTTGGCTACAGTAGTTGCTGAATGACACCGGAAACAAGCATTCAGCTAATGTTGTCAATTCTGACAATAATGTCAGAAACATCTGATCTTCTTATGCTTGTTATTTAAAAAGGAACAGGATGGCGTGGCACTTCTCCTTTAAGAGGTGTATTGCTCCCAGTTTTTGTGCGAGTATGGTGTGCCCAAAGTGGTCAATTTGTTGCTGACAGGCTATATGCTATGTAGATTGCTTGTACAAGACGTGTGCTCTGCTCCACAATTTGAAGGAGGAAACTTCAAATATGCATAAAAGAAACAGATAGCGTGCATCTTCCGTCTTAAGCATACACATTTATTGCCAGTGTTCAACATCAAAATGGATTCTGTGCATAGCATATTCCATGATTGCATACAAATCCTGCAAATATTGAAGATGTAATACCTTGTAATTCCAGGTGTGGGCCTATCAGCATGGGAGGTGGGAGTGAGGGACAGATGTGGGCCTAGCGACGGCCGTTTCTCGTCCTCCTGGATGCTTGGTCACGCCGTGTTCCACTGCAGGCCGGCGCTGTTCGGCCATTGTATACATACGGAAGGACCCGCCTCTGCTATGGCGTCACAGCGCCGGTCGTGATTGGGGCTCAGAATTCCACCAATGGGAGAGCCGGAACCATCATATGACGCGGACGGTGCCCGGCGGGGAACAGTCCATGCGGACAAACAGTCGCATAAACATGCGTCATATACCACGCGTCTCATGCGTAATTCCATCGCATCGCTAGGGAGCCCACATACTGGGTAGAAAATTGCCAGTAGGGAGCGCTGTAGATACATGCCCTGTTCCCCATCTGGCATTCCGCAAGCATCAGGCACATACATTTCAGTTACCATTAAGTAGGCGCCTCCAGCTCGTCCATCGGGGGAATAATAAAATCAGTGATAGTGCACAAAGTGACATACCATTAAAATTAGGTACTGGGACTGAGGAACAAGAACCCTGCAAGTACATTCAATATATCTCTGGACCGTCACACAAACTTATGGAACATTTAGTTCCAAGCGAACAAAAGGTAATGGAAAGGGACAAGGGAAAGACATTATAGCCAGTTTTGGCCACACTATACATGTAGATAAGGCATTCTCAATTCAAAACCATTAGATATAAAAATATTGATTCAAAAATTGCACATACTGATCACCAGTTGAATGCTCATACCTGACATCAATAACTTATACAAGTATGAGTGTGACTCAATAACACAAGATTTTCTCATAGGCCAGCACCCAAATTAGTACCGCCTCACCTCTCGATTATGGATCCTAAGTATTGCTTGTTCAAGGGTCTATGGCTGAAAGTATCAGAGGCAGAGGATCAACAGAACAGCCAGGCAACTGGTATTACTTAAAGGAAATAAATATGGCAGCCTCCAAATCGCTCTCACCTCAGGTTCACTTTAAACAGCACTATGCACAAAACAAATACCTGAGTTAAGTGGCACCCTCCCCTCTTGATGGCTTGTGTCTCTTCTGACTACCTCTCAATATGGCTACAGTATCAATATGAATACTGTGTTAATGTTGGAGCTCAGAGGGTTCAAGGTACAGAAAAGGAATGGAAAAAAAATTGTTCTAAACTACTGTAAAAATGAGGCTTTGTTGTCTGATTAAAAACACCTTAAAGCAATGTAATACTTTTAGTGAAAATATGAAGCAAATCCCTGTGCCTTACACAGGAGCCAATGTTCACCTTTGATTGACAAGTGATATCTCAAGTGAGCAGAAATGAACTCTACTGTACTGACAATGGCATAAGAACAGAAGGGCAAAGTCCATACATAAGGCCATATACCCAACTTTGAAGTATGTACCTGCCTGCTAAGCCCTGATTAATTCCCACTAGTCTGCATGCTGGAATAAATATTTTATACATGGAAAGTTCCCTGCTTATCTTCATTCTAGAGGAGTGCAGTTCTTCTTCATTCTACTGTAGGCACACATCCGAGGAGTTTACTAGATGAAAGTTCAGAGTGCATACATGCAAAATTGGTTTTCCTGCTTCCAACATCTACCATCCCCTAAAGCAAATCAGCATTACAGACAGTAACAATCAATAAATTGTCACTTTTTGGTCATTAAGCAATTGAACATGACAGAAAGTATCAATCGGTTGAGCATATGTCATATCTTCTGTATGTGAAAAATACTGCTTGATATACTGTCACAGCAGCAGAAAATGTGCCAAAACAGGAACAATAATGTGATGGTTGAGCCAGATGCACATGGGCACATTGATTTGGCACTCCTGTCTAGTGCTGTTCGTAATTGGTCAATTAGAGCATACTACGGTAAGTTTGTGAATCGTAATTACGCCTGTAATTCCGCAATTACGCATAATTTGCATTCAATGCATAAAAATATTTGCATGTGTTCGCTAGTGTATTACGCATGTGCGGCTATTAGTTAATTATTCAATGTGAAAAATTCAGTCATATGCAAACAAAAATTCGCATTCATCAGTCAGTATATTGCACACACGCAGCTATTATTTAAATATTCAATGCGAAAAATGCTTTTGTATGCGAAAAATCATTTGCATTCATCAGCCAGTATACTGCACACACGTGGCTATTATTGAAATATTTATTGCGAAAAATCTGTTCGTATGCATTAAAATGTTTGCATCGAAAATTATGCTAACAAGCGTAATTGCGGTTAGCGTTTACGTGTACATGTGAAATTTCTTATGCGTAATCCACAAATTTCACGTTACGATTATGATGCACCACTACTCCTGTCTGGTCGATTGCCAATCATGGCATTGATCAGAATGGCTGAATACCAAAGAAGTTGTATAAGGCCTTGTTTTCTGTGAAAAATGTTGAAAAGTGCAGCTATCTTTCACTGCTGCCCTTTCAACAGCAGTACAGTGAATTGCAACAACAGTAAAATAATGTAAGCAATTAATGGCATTCAAACAAAGGTCATAGAAGAGAAGACAGAATAAAAGAAGATTACATGTCTTCAGGTATTCACATAGCAATTATTGTATAAAAAACAAAAGCACAATTCATTTCAATGTCATGCAACAATAATTTTCTTTGAATCAATTAATATAATTCAGAAAATGCAAATTAATATTTCTGTGATGCCATGTTTTGCTTTTCCTCAGTGTAAATCAACAATAAAAACCGACTGCAAATGATGCAAATAAATCAGCAGTGTTATGCTCCCCATGCCCAGACATGGTACATGTAATGCCTTGCATTTCTTTTCTATGCAGCTAATTCACTGGAGATCATATATAGCAAGAACAGAGAATGAGAGCTTCTGACAATCTGCTGTCTAGAGACAGCCACATGATCTGCTTGAATGAAGACGACTCTTGAATGAGCATTTTATTATTTCTTTCTTTATCATCTGCCTTGCATCTGATTTGGCTGGTTTAGTCCCATTTTCCTCTGGGAGATTATATTTTTTTATTGTGTGCTTGATCCACACAGAATATTTCTTACCTCATAGCATGTAAGAATAGACCTGTAGCTGCTCCTTCCTTTTGATGGGATATATATATATATATATATATATATATATATATATATATATATATATATATATATATATATATATACTGTACATACATACAGTGGGTTGCAAAAGTTTGGGCAACCTTGTTAATCGTTGATTTTCCTGTATAAATCGTTGGTTGTTACGATAAACAATGCCAATTAAATATATCATATAGGAGACACACGCAGTGATATTTAAAAGGTTAAAGTTTATTGGATTTACATAAAGTGTGCAATAATTGTTTAAACAAAATTAGGCAGGTGCATACATTTGGGCACCACAAAAAAAAAAAGAAATTAAATCAATATTTAGTAGATCCTCCTTTTGCAGAAATTACAGCCTCTAAATGCTTCCTGTAGGTTCCAATGAGAGTCTGGATTCTGGTTGAAGGTATTTTGGACCATTCCTCTTTACAAAACATCTCTAATTCATTCAGGTTTGATGGCTTCCGACTATGGACAGCTCTCTAACTCACATCACAGACTTTCAATTATATATTCAGGTCTGGGCGCTGAAATGGCCATTGTACTTGTTCCTCTGCATGATAGCCTTAGTGGATTTTGAGCAGTGTTTAGCGTTGTTGTCTTGTTGAAAGATCCAGCCCCGGTGCAGCTTCAGTTTTGTCACTGATTCCTGCTGATACTGAGTGGAATCCATGCGCCCATCAACTTTGACAAGATTCCCAGTCCCTGCATTGGCCACACAGCCCCACAGCATGATGGAACCATCACCATATTTTACTGTAGGTAGCAGGTGCTTTTCTTGGAATGCTGTGTTCTTTTTCCTCCATGCATAACAACCCTCGTTATGCACAAATTACTCAATTTTAGTTTCATCAGTCCACCACACCTTATTTCAAAATGAAGCTGGCTTGTCCAAATGTGCTTTACCATACCTCTAGTGACTCTGTTTGTGCTGTGAGTAGAGAAAAGGCTTCCTCTGCATCACTCTCACATACAGCATCTCCTCTGTAAAGTACGCTGAATGTTTGAATGATGCATAGTGACTCCATCTGAAGCAAGATGATGTTGTAGGCCTTTGGTGCTAGTCTGTGGGTTGACTCTGACTGTTCTTACCATTCATCGTTTCTGTTTCTCCAAGATTTTTCTTGGTCTGCCACTTTGAAGCTTTACTTAAACTGAGCCTGTGGTCTTCCATTTCCTCAATATGTTCCGAATTGTGGAAACATACAGCTGAAATCTCTGACCCAGCATTCTGTAACCATAATGGTGAACAATCTTTGTCTTCAGGTCATTTGAGAGTTATTTTGAGACCCCCATTTGCTACTCTTCAGAGAAAATTAAAAGAGGAGGGAAACTTACAATTGACCCCCTTAAATACTCTTTCTCAAAATTGGATTCACCTGTGTATGTAGGTCAGGGATCACTGAGCTTACCAAGCCTTTTTGAGTTCCAATAATTAGTTCTAAAGGTTTTGGAATCAATAAAATGACAACCGTGCCCAAATGTATGCCCCTGCCTAATTTTATTTAAACAATTATTGCGCACTTCCTGTAAACCCAATAAACAACTTCATTTCACTTCTCTAATATCACTGTGTGTGTGTCTCCTATATGATATATTTAACTGATATTTTTTATCCTAGCAACCAACGATTCATACAGGGAAATCATCATGACGATTAACACGGTTGGCCAAACTTTCACATCCCACTGTGTATATATATATATATATATATATATATATATATATATATATATATATATATATATATATATATATTTCTAAATGGTAAATGTTCAAATATAAATCAGTGTGCACAGGAAATATGTATGTACTTCTTAGTATGTAACTTACATTCAGTAAGGTAGTAGTAGTAATAATGAGAATTACTGATCCATCATGCTGAAACATCATCTGTGTGTCACAACTCACAAGGTGGTGGCTGATGAGGCTCTTGATTTATCCAGAGCAATACACCTTTGGACTCCCCAGCCCCCAGGAAACACATACATCACAGGGCCCCTGCATCAAACAGGCCCCTTCCCTGGGCTATGGGGCCCCATTCCTCCTCTGCTCCTCCTTTCCCTCATGGAGAGCCCAGCAGAGCTGTGAAAACTTACTTACTTGCTCTCATTACATCTGGTCTCCTCTTTCTCGCAGTGCTACACACTCTGCTGTATTCCCAGCTTCCGATGAATGTCATGTGATAGGGAACCAAGGGGGGTAGCATAGAGCAAATTGCTGCCAATAGTGAGAAAGAGGAGATCCACCACAATGAGAACAGGTAAATGGGGAAGAGAGGAGGAAGAGAGGAGGAATGAGCCCTGATAGTCCAGTTTTTTACATACCTAGCACTATTTGCTAACAGGATACCAATTGAGTTTCATGCTATAAAAGGAAACCATTTAGGCCCCGTTCACATTTGCGGTTTTGCAAAAACCGCACCGGATGTCCGGACCGCACCGGAGCCGGATCGGACCTGAACCGTACGGTTCCTGTCCGGATCCGGTCCGGATCCGGTCCGGTTGCATACGGTTTCCGTGCGGTATGAACACGGTTGCGGTCCGGATCCGGATTCTTAAAGAGATAACAACCTGTATAAATACCTGGGGTTCTGGGAGGTCAGCAGAAGCTCTGGGGTCATTGTTGGAGACAGCTGGACGTGTGGAGACCATCCTTGGATACAGAGACAGCAGTTGGGACCATGGATCCAGTCATTTTTTACGCTTATTACCTGGGAATTCTCTCCTTCCTGTTGTTTACCTACTACTATGTGGGGAGAAGGCGTGCTCCTCGCAGGAGATGGTGGGTGCACCCTCTACTAGCCAGGAGGCAGAGGAAGGGAGAGTTCCAGGCCCTCTACCGGGACCTCAGACGACACCCACAGAAGTTCTACAGCTACACTCGGATGTCTATTCCCCTGTAAGTATATAGGCCTAAATACACCAACCCCCACCATTCCTAAACACCCCACCCTCACCCCCACAACACCTCATCCCTGTATACCTAGCTAAACACACCACCCTGACCCCCACACCCCTGTATACCTAGCTATACAGTACACCCCCACCCTCCACAACACTCCCAAACCTCTGTAAACACACCTCCCCCATCCTCCACCCAACACCTTGTCCCACAACATACTTTACAGCTTCTTCCTTTCCATCTCCTGACAGGTTTAATACCCTTTTGGAGATGGTGAAGGATGACCTTAGGAAGAAGGATACCACGTTCAGGAGAGCAGTCACACCACAAGAACAACTACTCATCACACTGAGGTATGTAAAAACAAATTTTTTTATTGCAAAAACAACCACTTTCCAACATGGAAACATTCTTCCAACATGGAAGACAAAAAAATAACATATCTATGGTATAGCCCGGTCAGTTTTAAGGAACACCAACCACCAACTTTGTGCTGGAAGAGTTGTAGGGCATAGCTGCCCAAGTGTCTTTCGGGGACACCAGGCCCTAAAATTGAAGTGCTTCAAAAACCTAACCACTGGCACATGACCCTCTGAGCCATGGATGAAGGACACAGGTCAGTGAAAAGGCTAGGCCTCTCACCGACCAGTCAAGGTGTCCTTCATCCATGGCTCCAAGGGTCTTGTGCAGGTGGTTAGGAACAAGAACAAAGTGAGGAGCAAGAGGAACCGATGGCAGAGGTGCATGACTACAGGTGCAGTGCAACAGGCACAAGGTTGTGACCCAGGTAGTGTCTTTCGGGGACACCAGGCCCTAAAGTTGAAGTGCTTCAAAAACCTAACCACTGGCACATGACCCTCTGAGCCATGGATGAAGGACACAGGTCAGTGAAAAGGCTAGGCCTCTCACCGACCAGTCAAGGTGTCCTTCATCCATGGCTCCAAGGGTCTTGTGCAAGTGGTTAGGAACAAGAACAAAGTGAGGAGCAAGAGGAACCGATGGCAGAGGTGCATGACTACAGGTGCAGTGCAACAGGCACAAGGTTGTGACCCAGGTAGTGTCTTTCGGGGACACCAGGCCCTAAAGTTGAAGTGCTTCAAAAACCTAACCACTGGCACATGACCCTCTGAGCCATGGATGAAGGACACAGGGCAGTGAAAAGGCTAGGCCTCTCACCGACCAGTCAAGGTGTCCTTCATCCATGGCTCCAAGGGTCTTGTGCAAGTGGTTAGGAACAAGAACAAAGTGAGGAGCAAGAGGAACCGATGGCAGAGGTGCATGACTACAGGTGCAGTGCAACAGGCACAAGGTTGTGACCCAGGTAGTGTCTTTCGGGGACACCAGGCCCTAAAGTTGAAGTGCTTCAAAAACCTAACCACTGGCACATGACCCTCTGAGCCATGGATGAAGGACACAGGGCAGTGAAAAGGCTAGGCCTCTCACCGACCAGTCAAGGTGTCCTTCATCCATGGCTCCAAGGGTCTTGTGCAAGTGGTTAGGAACAAGAACAAAGTGAGGAGCAAGAGGAACCGATGGCAGAGGTGCATGACTACAGGTGCAGTGCAACAGGCACAAGGTTGTGACCCAGGTAGTGTCTTTCGGGGACACCAGGTCCTAAAGTTGAAGTGCTTCAAAAACCTAACCACTGGCACATGACCCTCTGAGCCATGGATGAAGGACACAGGGCAGTGAAAAGGCTAGGCCTCTCACCGACCAGTCAAGGTGTCCTTCATCCATGGCTCCAAGGGTCTTGTGCAAGTGGTTAGGAACAAGAACAAAGTGAGGAGCAAGAGGAACCGATGGCAGAGGTGCATGACTACAGGTGCAGTGCAACAGGCACAAGGTTGTGACCCAGGTAGTGTCTTTCGGGGACACCAGGCCCTAAAGTTGAAGTGCTTCAAAAACCTAACCACTGGCACATGACCCTCTGAGCCATGGATGAAGGACACAGGGCAGTGAAAAGGCTAGGCCTCTCACCGACCAGTCAAGGTGTCCTTCATCCATGGCTCCAAGGGTCTTGTGCAAGTGGTTAGGAACAAGAACAAAGTGAGGAGCAAGAGGAACCGATGGCAGAGGTGCATGACTACAGGTGCAGTGCAACAGGCACAAGGTTGTGACCCAGGTAGTGTCTTTCGGGGACACCAGGCCCTAAAGTTGAAGTGCTTCAAAAACCTAACCACTGGCACATGACCCTCTGAGCCATGGATGAAGGACACAGGGCAGTGAAAAGGCTATCGACCAGTCAAGGTGTCCTTCATCCATGGCTCCAAGGGTCTTGTGCAAGTGATTAGGATCAACAAAGTAAGGAACAAGAGGAATCAAAGGCACAGGTGCAGGACTACAGGTGCTGTGCAACAGGCACAAGGTTGTGACCCAGGTAGTGTCTTTCGGGGACACCAGGCCCTAAATTATTCGTGCTTCTAAAACCTAACGACTGGCACAGGACCCTCTGAGCCATGGATGAAGGACACAGGTCAGTGAAAAGGCTAGGCCTCTCACCGACCAGTCAAGGTGTCCTTCACCCATGGCTCCAAGGGTCTTGTGCAAGTGATTAGGATCAACAAAGTTTAAGGAACAAGAGGAATCAAAGGCACAGGTGCAGGACTACAGGTGCAGTGCAACAGGCACAAGGTTGTGACCCAGGTAGTGTCTTTCGGGGACACCAGGCCCTAAAGTTCAAGTCCAGCAAAACCAAAAGTTAAAAAGCCCTGTGATGGTATCCTTCCTCCGAGGATCGGAGGTATTCAGAGGAGCATGTCCAGGAACAATTTGACTTTTTTTTTTCAAATTGTATCGGCACCACTACTAGAAAAGGTGGGAGTTGCTGCCTGGAAATCTGGACTCTCTTGGGTGCTGGTCGTGGATGAGCTGGACCCTGACAGCGGTGGCCCATATTGACTGCCTCTGTAGCCGGTGTACATCTGTGATGATTGCCAGGTGGGCACCGCTGTTGGTTGTGGGGGTCTAAAAATTGGTGGTTGCAATAATGGCGTGTCCATGTGCTGTTTAATCACCTCCAGCAAATTGGAATGGCACGCCATCAGGTTTTGTGAAGGCACCTTTTCAAGATATGGTATTAGAGACATCACAGTGTGAAAACACGGGTGTGCCTGCAATTTCAGTAGTTCCTTGCTTTGTTGATGCATTTGCTGCATCATGTTCTGCAGCTGGCCCACCGACTGATGATGCTGCGCACGCAGTTGGTCGATTTCTCCTCTGTGCATCTCATGCATCATTTTAAGCTCGTCCCTGTAGTGCCCATGTACAGCGTCGAGCTCACATTGCAGTGTAGTGATGTGGGACTTGTACTGCTCCATGATATGGCCCCTGTCCTCATCTTGCAACTGCCGGGTTATGAGAGTTTGGTGGCTCTGAAGAATCCCGAGAAGTCCGGAGACAGCCCCGGACATCTCGGACTCTGTCTCTCTCCTTGTTGGGGGGAGGGTACCTCGACGCCTCACTGGTGTGGTGGTCCTCACTGGTGGTGTGGCAGCATCTTCCCGTCCTCTGGCCTGTGTCGGGGTTGCCCTGCGCGCTGGTTGTGCTGCAGTCTCTCGGTGCTCCTCACTTTGTTCTTGTTCCCCTGGAGCTTCCATAGCGGTCGATTGTGGAGGTTCAGCTTCTTCCACACTCGGTCCTGCAACCTCAACATCCAAGCTCTCTTCTGCAAAGTCATCATCAAAGGACGGAGTTGTGATTAAGGACTCCCTCCTCCTACTCCTCGCCTCGGGGCAATAGGTTACATCGGCGACGTCATCATCCACCAAGCTCTCCTCACTGCTGAACCGTGCCTCCTGAGTCGGTTCCTCTTGCTCCAAATTGTCTTCAGTCCTGTAGATAAAAAAAATATTTATTGGTGTGCCAAACAGCATGTGGCGTCAATTCACAGAGCTAGCAAACACTAGCAATCACTTTATCACCCGTTTCTACCCAACATTTGATAAAGCTTGTGAGAAAAGTTCGCTAGCCATGGGAATTGAGGCCATAGCAATACATGGCCGAAGTCATGGTAAATGAGCTCTCAGTTCCTGCCCACAGTAGTGGTACTTACAGTCTAGGTTCCAGGCTTGCATTGATGAAAGACAATTGCTTGGCAAATTGGTAGTCTTTTTGTCGCCTTCCCCCGCCACTGCCACTTCGTTCGGCAAGTTTTTTCTTCCGTAGCCATTTCACATATGCATCCCGTATATTGCGCCACCTTGTCTTGTACCTTTCTCCTGTAACGACATGAAAAATTGATTTCGATTATTTCTCTTGTAGGTACATCGCAACTGGACAAACATATACATCGCTACATGTCACATTTCGTATTGGGAAGAGCACGGTGGCAGGCATCGTCGTGAGGACTTCGAGGATCCTTTGGACGCGACTGAGGGCCAGATACATGCCTGTGCCGGACACCACGAAATGGGAGGAGATCGCCCAGGGCTTCTGGACCGAGTGCAAGTTTCCTAATTGTGTTGGCGCACTGGATGGGAAACACATCCGGCTTCAGAAACCCGTGGGGAGTGGCAGCCATTATTTCAACTATAAAAAATACTTCAGCATTGTTCTAATGGCAGTGGCAGATGCGGACTACAAGTTTGTGTACGTGGATGTGGGGTCGTACGGTAGTTCCAATGACTCTGGAATTTTCCAGCGTACGACCCTTTGCCGGCTGATGGAGGAAGGCAGACTGCGTCTCCCCCGTGACAGACCCTGGCCTGGGACAAGGGCACCGGCCTACCCCTATGTGTTTGTGGGGGACGAGGCCTTCGCCCTGTCCGACCATGTAATGCGTCCGTACCCAGACAGGGGACTTGATGCCAGCCAGCTACACTTCAATGCTCGGTTGAGCCGTGCAAGGAGAATGGTGGAGTGCACATTTGGGATCCTGGTGTCAAAGTGGAGGGTGTTCCACACGCCCATGCTGCTGAAACCGGGCAACGCAGTTGTCGTGGTGAAGGCAGCATGCATCCTCCACAACTTTGTGCGGCAGGAGGAAAGAGAGACTCCGGAACCCCCGAATGTGCTTCCACTAATGCCCCTGCGGAGGTATGCAACCAGGCCAAGGGTAGTGTCACTGCGGAACAGGGACCAACTGAGACTTTATTTTACCACACCACCTGGACGAGGGTGAATGTTTGGTTTTTAATATGTTTTGTTGAAATGTGTTTATTTTGGAGTTTCAAGTTTGAGTGATTTTAAATGTATTAATTTTTTTAAATAAATTGATGTATAATAATTGGTCATTGTGTATGTTTTATGTGCACAGGTGGGGTACATCGCAGGTGGGTGGGATACATCACAGGTGGGTGGGATACAGCACAGGTGGGTGGGATACAGCACAGGTGGGGTACAGGTGGGTGGGATACATCACAGGTGGGATACATCACAGGTGGGGTAGAGGTTGGTGGGATACATCACAGGTGGGGTAGAGGTGGGTGGGATACATCACAGGTGGGTGGGATACAGCACAGGTGGGATACACCACAGGTGGGATACATCACAGGTGGGATACATCACAGGTGGGGTACAGGTGGGTGGGATACATCACAGGTGGGTGGGATACAGCACAGGTGGGGTACAGGTGGGTGGGATACATCACAGGTGGGTGGGATACATCACAGGTGGGATACATCACAGGTGGGGTAGAGGTGGGTGGGATACATCACAGGTGGGGTAGAGGTGGGTGGGATACATCACAGGTGGGTGGGATACAGCACAGGTGGGATACACCACAGGTGGGATACATCACAGGTGGGATACATCACAGGTGGGGTACAGGTGGGTGTGATACATCACAGGTGGGTGGGATACAGCACAGGTGGGGTACAGGTGGGTGGGATACATCGCAGGTGGGATACATCACAGGTGGGGTACAGGTGGGTGGGATACATCACAGGTGGGGTAGAGGTGGGTGGGATACATCACAGGTGGGGTACAGGTGGGTGGGATACATCACAGGTGGGGTAGAGGTGGGTGGGATACATCACAGGTGGGGTACAGGTGGGTGGGATACATCACAGGTGGGGTACAGGTGGGTGGGATACATCACAGGTGGGTGGGATACATCACAGGTGGGATACACCACAGGTGGGATACATCACAGGTGGGATACATCACAGGTGGGGTACAGGTGGGTGGGATACATCACAGGTGGGTGGGATACAGCACAGGTGGGGTACAGGTGGGTGGGATACATCACAGGTGGGTGGGATACAGCACAGGTGGGGTACAGGTGGGTGGGATACATCACAGGTGGGGTACATCACAGGTGGGGTACAGGTGGGTGTGATACATCACAGGTGGGTGGGATACAGCACAGGTGGGATACACCACAGGTGGGATACATCACAGGTGGGATACATCACAGGTGGGGTACAGGTGGGTGTGATACATCACAGGTGGGTGGGATACAGCACAGGTGGGGTACAGGTGGGTGGGATACATCGCAGGTGGGATACATCACAGGTGGGGTACAGGTGGGTGGGATACATCACAGGTGGGGTAGAGGTGGGTGGGATACATCACAGGTGGGGTACTGGTGGGTGGGATACATCACAGGTGGGATACATCACAGGTGGGGTACAGGTGGGTGGGATACATCACAGGTGGGGTAGAGGTGGGTGGGATACATCACAGGTGGGGTACTGGTGGGTGGGATACATCACAGGTGGGATACATCACAGGTGGGGTACAGGTGGGTGTGATACATCACAGGTGGGTGGGATACAGCACAGGTGGGGTACAGGTGGGTGGGATACATCACAGGTGGGATACATCACAGGTGGGGTACAGGTGGGTGGGATACATCACAGGTGGGGTACAGGTGGGTGGGGAACAGGTGGGTGGGCCACGGGTGGGTGGGCAACACGTGGGTGACACAAATCCAGAGCAAAAGTTGAATACATCACAAGCTTAAACCACAAGCCCCCCCCAAAAAACTTCTAGTCAACATACCCTCTGTGCCTTGCTGTCTCTTGCTCAAGTTCTCAAAGTCCTCCACATACAGCTTGGCAATTTTTTTCCACAGGCCTCTGCATTTTTTGATGTTGCTGTGGTCCGCATCCCCCTTGTCCCACAGGGCTGGTACCTGCTGCACCTGTAGGATGAGGTCTTCTGATGTGTAGGGCCTCACCCCCTCGCTATCAGACAGATCCTGCTCCATATTGCTGCCAAAGAGCTCCAGCATGAAGTCACTGCTGCTCCACTCTGTGAACGCTGGTGCCATGTGGTCCCCATCCAAAATGGCCACCATACCATAGAGTCAGCATAGGAAGTGTGGTACAACATCCGGTTTTTATAGCCAGTGTGTTGTGCGCTCTCCGGTTCTCATTGGTTTCCATTGGCCGGATGCAACATTCCGGCTCCGGTCCGGATACGTCAGCCGGACCAGCCGGACCAAAAAATAGCGCATGTTGGAACGGACGCCGGAGTCCGGATCCGGTCCGGCTCCGGTCCGGACGAAACGGACGCATGTGAACGGTCGCATAGACTTTCATTGCTATGCCGTGCGTCCGTTTCGTCCGGTCCGCATGCGGTCCGGCTCCGGCACGGCTCCGGCACGGCGATTCCGGATAGCAGCCGCTAATGTGAACCGGGCCTTATTTGA
Organism: Hyperolius riggenbachi; assembly: GCF_040937935.1. Taxonomy (NCBI): domain Eukaryota; kingdom Metazoa; phylum Chordata; class Amphibia; order Anura; family Hyperoliidae; genus Hyperolius; species Hyperolius riggenbachi. Next base: position 251,791,725 of record NC_090648.1, on the reverse strand, counting down.
CTGGCATGTCCATAACTATGTATATGTATTAAAAAAAACTGTTGAAAAAGTTACAAAAGAATAAAAAGCTGCCCTGACAACTTTTTAGTGTGAAACACTCACATGCCCTTAACAATGTTTAAGGGTGTTCACAAAGTTGTGCATTTAAGAAGAAAAACAACAGTTTCCTGTCTTAAAAGCAAAGGAATCTGTGATAATTCAGGTTGGAGTGGAATATGATGTCTCCCACAATGCATTACTGCTCAATATGCAAATTATCCCTTGTTGTCCCTGTAAGCTGGAATGCAATGTGTCAGCTGGTTAATTGTAGAGCCACAAGCTGACACATCATTGCATTCAAGCGTTTCTGGAGGTGTGGCTAGCTTACAGGGACATCAAGGGATATCTTGCATATTATCCCTTGTTGTCCCTGTAAGCTGGAATGCAATGTGTCAGCTGGTTAATTGTAGAGCCACAAGCTGACACATCATTGCATTCAAGCGTTTCTGGAGGTGTGGCTAGCTTACAGGGACATCAATGGATATCTTGCATATTCAGCAGTGATGCATCGTAGGAGACCTCATATGCTCACTCCAACCTGAATTATCACAAATTCCTTCTGTTTCAAGAAGGCAAACTTTTGTTTTGCTTAACATTTTAGTATGAGGGCTTTTTGGTCCTTTGTAGCCCCTTACACATTCCCAATGAGTTCTGGTTCACCATGAGCTTGCTGCAACATCTAAGAAGAAGGTAAGGAAGAACATAAGACCAACATACTGTACAGTTGTTCCTGGGATAGCCCCAAAAGTGAGCCATGTTTTTGCTATGCTTCCTTAAAAGCATAGGCAGCATTATGAGGCCCCACTAAACTATAAAGAAAAAAATCTCAAAGCCACATAAAACACCCCCTTTTTATTGCACGTTACTCTGCATATATGCAGAGACCAGAACACAAACCATATTTTTTTCTTATTTGACTTAAACAGGGATGCTCGGGTAGTACATTTTACTACCCGCCCGAATCCGGGTACCCAGTTATTCGGATCCGATTCGCATATCCGAATTTGACATTTTTTTCTACCCGAACAGAATTCGGCTCCCCGACGTTATTATCTGTGGTATCCGCCCGGATTCGGATACCCGTACTGAAAACCTTAAACAATCGTTTTAAAGGTTAAACAATCGTATTAAAGGTTAAACAATCGTTTTAAAGGTTAAAATCTCTCTCAATATCTCTCTCTCTCTCTCTCTCTCATCATTCATCCATCCATCCATCCAGTAGGGAATTGCAGTTTTTCAAAACAGCTTATATGCCATAGCTAGTATTAGAACCCAGGACTCAGTGTGTAGTAGGTCTCTGTCTTACCCACTAGACCATCAGCCACACTACATGCTAAAGCTGGCCTAGCATCATTGTACCATACTACCATTATGATCAATTCAATAGAAAAAGTAGCATGATTAAGAATTTGTACTTTTTGAAAAGCCAGCTTACATACCATAGCTGGGAGGAGGAGGAGGTAGAGGAGGGAGAGGGAGAGTGTTATTTTTAATCTGTGATTCGGGTAGTCCGGGTAATATGGATATCCGCGGGTATCCGGATCGGTGGTTAAACTATCTGAAGATAGCAATCCGGATATCTGCAAAACTATCTGGAATCCGGATCCGATCCGGATAATAGAAAAAGGTTGGATACCCGGGTTAATTCGGATACCCGAGATCCGAATGAGCATCCCTGGACTTAAATCAGTTTTGAGTCTCAAATGAGCCAAAACATTGGGACCAACTGGAAAATTGTTGTTGATGCAGAAACTGGAAATCATTAAAAAAATATATACCTGTTTATACTTGCTCTCCTTTTGTGATACTTTATATACCTCTCCTATTCTGGATGCTGAAGCGTTCACTAATTATCTCCTTGAATATGTAACTACTCCATTGGCATCGATTATGTATTTTCTAAATTGAGAGTTATCTGTAATTATGTTTTTCTTCTCTTCTGAAAATAAAAAGTTTGAATTTAAAAATAAATAAATAAATATTATTATCACTATTTTTTTCATCATGTCCTCAGTTTTTATTGTCTAAGTTTTTGAGAGTACATTAAAAGTAAATTGACATTGCAAATATAGTAAAAAATGAAGCTATGCTATGAAAAATCAAAACAAGACTAGTAGCAATCCCAAAAAACAACACTTTTGGATATTGAACAGTTACGCAAAAAATAAATCACATTGAGTGGCATGTCATAAAATGTTATTGCTCAGCATGTTATTCGAACCATTAGAAAATGTAAACTGTCATAGACAATAAAGCAAGAGCAACTTAAAATAAATGTGACTTGGTGTCTTATAAGTAACTTTGAATTGCTTAGAGATAATAATTACTACAACATGTACCCCACCCACAAGTGAATTAAAGAAATGCCTGTTTCAGCTGTTGGCATGCACTTTTTTGATTATGTATTATAATTATTAATACAGTGTTAGGAAACAATATACTGTAGTAGATTTATTGCAAGGCTTAGCTCGCACCTGAACAATCTATTAAGCTGCAGTATTCTGAATGCCAGCATAACACGTACATTTTGATTTGGAAGTCATTTTCCTGGTTGCAGCATTTTTTTCTGACATAAATGAAGACTAATGAATCAACCAAACGGTATAAAGAATGAGTTCCTGCCTGCCACTCTGCATGGCACTTTTTTTTCCTTTTGGCTCACAGAACTGATGGCAAAATACATGTATGACTCTTCCAAATAATTATGTCTCCAAGATAAATTGGTACATAATAATCAGAATGTCTATGCAACTAAAAATACTAGTGCTGTATATATACTTTAAATGCATAAATCCTTTTTTTCTAAGTAGTATTTTCCATTTTAGTTCATTGTATTAAAATATATCTCCAGATGTATAAAATGCATGAATATAGATAGTATATATGTGATTAGCTTCTATATTCAGTTATCTGCCAAGTCTACATTTTCATTAAAACCTTCTGGCTATAAAGTTGTGAGTGTTAAAATTTGATAAGATTCTTTTTCTTGTTGATTTGGAATGTGTTGCTAGTTATGAGGAGCTATTTTGATGAAAAAGGTGAGGATTCAAATTACAAAATGGGTATATTTGGTCCAGATGTTTCTCCTGTGTTTACAGAGTCTAAATCTATATCAGATCTGTCAACAATGAATAAAGTATGTTAATGATGTATGCACACATGCTCAATGTGTATAGCTCTTAGTGATCATGCATGGATCATTAGGGTGACCCTGCAGGTAGCAAGCACTGTATGGACATGGCTTGCCTATACCTCAGTAGCATGTGCTTTTCAATAGAGCAGACAGAATAAACGGGGCAGACCATGAGGGTTGGCAGGGTAATTGACACTAGAATGTAAGTAAAAAGCAACCCTCATAGACCCGTAAAGACTTTTATTCAATTCACTTTTACTCCTGAGTTTTCTCCTAGGAGAAAATGCAAGCACATGTTTTCCCTTTGTTCCATGGCATAAAGTGGTTAAAAAAAACTTTTTTGTTACTTTGTAATTGAAAATATACCAAAAAGTTGGTGAACAAGTACTGTCAAAAGTGTTTTCCTGCATGCTGGTGATTTGAAAGTCGATTTATTGACAAAAAATCAGGAGAAAAAAAGTTACTTGTATATGGGTCACACAGCATTGCTTTATGATAGTGAGTAAGTCAAGCATACATTCAGAAGTGCCAGCACATAGCACTCCCATAGCTTAGTAGAGAGAACTTGTGCTAACACAAAGCAGAACATACAAAGAATATTCAGCATACCCATTTTTATACTAATTATCCTGGTTTTAGCACTTATCTATATGTTGTTGTAAATTTGTATGTAACACCTCCCAGTGATGTTCAGCCTAGACTATAATATCACACAGCCTTATGCCCCAGAGCACTTTGGAAGGTAAACTGATCACTACACAGAGGGGTGGGGGGGAATTCTACAGTAAAGATGGTGGCATCACTGAATAATTTAACTACTTGTTGCACTGCCCTGCAAACTTAACAGGATGCACCAGGTCCGTGAATATAAGTCTGCAGCGGCATGCAGCCGACGCTCGCTCCCGTTCGCCCGCGCGCGCACACCGCCGCTTAGAGGGGAAGTTGATGAATGGGACCGCGGGTCCCATTCATAAATCTAAGTCCCCGATTCAATGAATACCAGCATCTACGAGACGCCGGCATTCATTGTATCTCCCTGTTGTTACACTGTTACGCATTACTTCTGATTCACGTGCTTACGTAGGTGAATCGAAAATAATGACTGAGGACATCTTGTGGCCAAATAGTGTAGTACACCAAAATGAATTTCTGTTAAATAAAAATCCCCACACTGACTTTTATAATTAACTATTTCCCTCCCACACCCTCCCAAAGTACCCAGACTATGTATATATATAAATAAAGGGGGGGGGAGGAAATTTACATAAAAATATATATATATATAAGTAGTTACCTTAGGGACTGAACTTTTTTAAAATATATGTCAAGGTGGTATATTACTATTAATTTTTTTATTTATGGGCTTGTAATTACTGATGGAGGCAAAACTGAAAAAATGCACCTTTATTTCCAAGTAAAATATTGGCGCCATACATTGTACTAGGGAAAATGTTTAAATGTTGCAATAACCGGGACAAACAGGCAAATAAAATGTGTGGCTTTTATCCACAGTAGAACGTTTTATTTTAACACTATAATGGCCAAAAACTGAAAAATAATGCATTTTTTCAATTTTTTTCTTATTATTCATGTTAACATGCATTTAGGATAAAATAATTCTTGCCATACTGTACCTTCCAAAGAAAGCCTAATTTGTGGCGAGAAAAACATGATATAGATCATTAAGCTGTGATTAGTAGTAATTAAGTTATTGGTGAAAGAAAGGGAGGAGCACTGACAGGTGAAAATTGCTCTGGTCCACAAGGGGGAAAAGCCCTCAGTCATCAAGTGGTTTAAAGTGAACCTTAAGTCACAAAAAAAATGAGTTTTACTCACCTGGGGCTTCCCTCAGCCCCCTGCAGCTGATCAATGCCCTCGCCGTGTCTCTCCGATCCTCCCGTTCCCGCCGGCGACCACTTCCGGTTTCGCCGTCAGGACCCGACAGGCTGCTGAGGGAAGCCTCAGGTGAGTAAAACTGATTTTTTTTGTGTGACTTAAGTGCCTCTTTAAGGGCACCCAAGTTGAGAGATAAATGGAGGATGCCATATTTATTTCCTTTTAAACAATGGCTTTTTTGATCAATTAGCGCTTGGAGTTCTTTCCTAAAAGCAGAGTGTTCCAAATAATATCACAAAATTATGTACCCATTCAGCCCGACTTATTCTATCTAGCAGGTCTACTATTTTTTATGCCCTTTTATTTTTTAGCTCTGTGTATCATGTTTAATAAATAGGCCCCTTAACCTCCCTGGTGGTAAGCCCGTGCTTTTTTTTTTTTTGCTGCACGCAGCTAGCACTTTGCTAGCTGCGTGCAGTGCCCAATCGCCGCCGCTACCCGCCGATCCGCCGCTATATGCGTCGCCGCAGCCGCCCCCCCCCCAGACCCCGTGCGCTGCCTGGCCAATCAGTGCCATGCAGCGCTGTGGGGTGGATCGGAGTCACCTTTGACGTCACGACGTCGATGACGTCGGTGACGTCATCCCGCCCCGTCTCCATGGCGACGGGTGGAGCCCTCCAGGAGATCCCGTTCTTTGAACGGGATCTCTTGATCCCCGATCACCGGTGGCGATCGGAGGGGCTGGGGGGATGCCGCTGAGCAGCGGCTATCATGTAGCAAGACCTCGTCTCGCTACATGAAGAAAAAATTTAAAAAAAAAAATGTATTTGCTGCCCCCTGGCGGATTTTGATAAACCGCCAGGAGGGTTAAAACGCATTTAAAGAGACTCTGAAGCGAGAATAAATTTCGCTTCAGAGCTCCTAGTTAGCCCCTGCTAAAACGCCGCTATCGCGCGGCTAAACGGGGGTCCCTTACCCCCCCGAAATCCCCTCCGTGCAGCCGGGGATCTCTTCCGGATTAAGGCAGGGCTACCCGCCGCAGCCCTGCCCCACGCACGTCTGTCAGCGCGTATCTCCACCTCTCCCGCACCCCTCTCAGTCTTCCTTCACTGAGAGGGTCGGGGGAGAGGATAGACGCGACTAGAGGCAGGGCTGCAGCCGTTAGCCCTGCCTCTAGGAGCAGCAAAATCTACAACCAATTTGGTCGTTGATTTTGCGGGGGGGGGTTGGGGGTGAAGGGACCCCTGTTTAGCTGAGGGATAGCAGCGTTTTAGCAGGGCCACACGTGCCCCTGATAACTATGAGCTCTGAAGCGAGAATTATTCTCGCTTCAGTGTCTCTTTAAGGGTTTCCCACTGTGTTGGCATTCTGGTCTCATCCCCTTGTGATTGGCAATAAAATCAGTTATAGCCCAACTAATCTCTTTAACACAAGTATCACCATTGAGAAGATTCTCATGTAGTCTCCATGACCAGGGACAATGAATATGTGTATTGTGACGGAGTGGCTGACTGTATAGGTGGTATGGTATTGGGCATGGTAGAAATTCCAAAAATGATAGTTTATAAATTGTATATGGTATTCATGTAGAGTGTGCTGACTGGGTGAATAATTAACACACATACTGTACATTTGGTAATATGGTGCAAACAAAAATAAGCACTAAAGTGCTGTATAGCAAGCATATTGACTGTCAGTACGAACAATTAAAAAGGGAGAGATTTTTTTATAATCTTGTGGGTTTATCACATTTTGCACTCTTCTCTTTACCATAATGCATATAATTGGATGAAATCTGCCTTGTATAAACCAATTAAATGTCTCCAATTCCTGGTTTATGGACAGCTCATTCCGAGTTTCAGATTTTCCTCCTTCTAGAAAAGCAATCTTCCTCAGAGCATCATATTTATAGTAGATTTATGAAATAACATTCCTGCATGTTTCGCACACAAGGATGATTACTCAACCATCTGTTCTCTTGACAGCCCAGATATGGAAAAATCATTAGAATGTTTAAGGATGGAATTATTGTTGTGTGCCGCTTGTAGGCTTCCTACTAATTTTAGATATGGCCTATAAACTTAGATGTGATTTTATTATAACAATGCATATGCTGCGGTGACTGGATTTGGTGCTTACATAATAACTGTGCTAAGATCAGATCTCTGAAATGGAAACATAGCAAAAACCTTGCTGCAGACACATTTTAAAGACAGTCTTTAATGAAATAACATGCAGAGGAAAGGAGAACATTAGAAATATGTAGGCTGGATATTGCTGTGATTAGGGGTTTCATTGTCTTGAGATCTGAAAAATTAGATGTAGTGAGTTTAGAAATGTTGTAGTTAAATCTTTGAAAATCAAAAGCGAAAAGGTCACCATCCTGTGCCAGACAAGAGGTCAATATGAAATATTAAATATTGAATAAGCAGTATATACCTTTTTTGATCATGTAAAATAAAATATGTCCTTGATTTAAAGTCCTGTAATAAGCATCAACATCTTAAATTAATCAATATTAACGGAAGACTTGCTTTAAACATATTTTTAAATTAACAAAGCTGGAAATATAAGTGGTAACTGTCTGAATAAGATTTAGACAGCCTATAGGATGCCTATAAAATTCCCTTCGGCTTTGTTCCCATTGCGTTCCGCTCGTGTGTCCGTCCACATCGGGCATGTTTGGAGACTTTTTTTCCGATTCCCGGCGATTACCTGCGCTGCTTTTTTTTGTAAAAGCGCTTTTCTAAGCGCTTTTGCAGAGCGATTGTGTTTTTTCACTTCCTGACATCAGTCAGGAAGTGAACTCTTTGAACTGGAAAAGAATAAATACGATGTAATTATTCTTAAAAACGCTCACGCAATCGCTGCACAAATCGATTTTGCGTTTTCCTATACCTTCCATTGAGGCCAAATCGCCTCAAAAGTGGCCCATGCAATGCTTTTCTGAGCGGATCGGAAACTAACCGCTCAGATGTGAACTCTGTCATAGAGAATCATTGCACAAGCGTTTTAGCTTGAAAAAAGGGAAAAAACGCTCTTAGTGTGAACGAGCCCTTACTGTGTCTGCTTATTTGATTCAGATCAGAGACTCACTTCTCCTTGAATCCCAACAAAAAAATATGTTTAATTATTCATTATAATTTGTCAGAATCAGAATCGTTTATTTCGCCAAGCATGACTGGGTCATGCCCGGAATTAATTTTGGCACATTACATATAGCTCAGGGAGAGACATAGATGGAAAGAGACATAAATAGATAGCAGCGACAGCAAAGGCATCAAGTTCACATTACAGTACAACATTCCAATATAACAATATATGCATCACAGTCCCCAGTGTGACCCGAGGTGCCTGGCAGTTAGTCTTATGGGCCGGTTGGTCCGGTCAGCTGATCAGCCGTAGCGTAGCCGGCCCTGCAGTCCGTCGGGGCCTGAATTGACGGTAGTATGTGGAGAGAATTTAGGAGGTTGACCGCTGAGGGGAAGAAAGAATTCCTATGTCTCGCGGTTTTTGTGGAGAAGGCCCGTAGCCTCCGGCCTAGTGGCAGCAGGCTGAAGTAGCGGTGGCCTGGGTGTGAGGGATCGTTGGCGATCCTCAGCGCCCTGGATTTCAGCCTTTTGTTGTGTAGTAGGGCAAGTGAAGGGAGGGGGCACCCAATGATCCTCTCCGCTGACCCTCTGTAGTATGTCCTTAGTAATTTGTATGTGAGGAACTAAAAGGACAGAGAAGTAAACCACATAGCCAGGGGTGTAACTACAAATTATGGGTCTACCCGAAAAAAATTGATGGGGTACATTAGTGCTTACTCCCTTTTCCTTGCCCACTCCTGGTGACCCTCACATTTTGGCGGCCCATCTTGCAAGGGCTATAAAATAAGTGTGGACATCATAACCTTCACACACAGTGGAACCACAAAAACACCTGGTCTAAAGGATGGACCCCTTTATTGGAGGGAATGAAGTAATAGCTGGGCCCCCCTTACAGCTCTGAACCACTGTAGTTACACCCTTGCACACCAATTTTCTTTTTAAGGCAATATGTACACAAATCATCTCTAACATAAACAGATTTTTTTGAATCCACATATCCATCTGTATCGCAGCGACTTCAATGCCAATCTTAGTTTGAGGTTCCTACACAAACTGTGAATGCATTAGCAGATAAACCTATCTGTGGTGGTCACTCAATAAGTACAAGGCCCTAAACCTCACAGGATTCAGTCAATAGCAATGGAGTTCACCTGTGTTACTGCAATCAACGAGTCAAACAACAAAGAATGTGGTGGTCCATTCAATCACAATCGCAATTTTACAGAATACATTTGAAAATTTGCTTCACAATCAATTCAGTGTTTCAAACTATAAATATAAAAAATAAAGAAAAATTGTAAAAATATAGCAATATTAAGTATAGTCCCCCACCCCCTACCTACCCCCACCTGGTGTTTAATAGTCTCCAAACAATGATTAGTCTTTATTATATAGTTGCTGAAGAAATTCATTTATCTGTGTTTAGTGTTTTTTCAAGCAAATCAATGGGTCTAATTAGTTGTTATTAGCAACTGTAAATAGACTGCAGGAGATCTCTTCCAATGCAGCTCCACATATAGTAAACACTGGGACTTAACTCTTCCATTGCCTCCTGCAAAAGTGAAACCAAGTAAAACTAGGTGGGCTTTTTTTTTAGGATTTTCATAAATAAATACATTTTTTCCATAATGATGTGGCTAATCTTTTAGAGCAGACAGGACGTTCTGAGTTTAGGAACTACTTTTTCTTTTGTTTAAGTTCCCCAGAAGTGTCATGTGTATTTTTTATACCTTTACCAGCTCATTGACATGTTCTAAAGAAAAAGGAAGATGAAAAAATGTTTTTACCTCAAGACCTTTAGCTGGGAAGTAGTCTTTATTCCAATTTGGCTCAAGGGTGGTTCAGCCAAACTGGGTACATTAACCGGATCTCAACCAGAACCCAAAGATGAACCCACTGAAATCCATGCAGAGTTTAAAAAAAAAATCTTAACAACCTAAAGGCCGCGTCTCGCCAATTGGTGTGACTGCAGTGGCAGCCCCAGAACCGTCTAATGGCAATTGGCGTCAGGTCCTGGAGCTGGCTCGTGCAGGAGATCGTGCACGCTGATGCGCGTGCATCTCCACTTGGTGGGCGGAGCTCTGCTCCGTCTTCAGGCTCCCAGTGGCAATCACTGCTCGGAGACTGTTAGATGGCGAACCTGCCATCTATTTAGCATGTACAGCGCTGCGATCTACAGCAGCGCTGTACTAGGGACAGCCATGTGACATGGCTGTCCCCCTGGGACACAGGAGGGCAATTGGCTCTCATAGGCTGAAGCCTATGACAGCCGATCGCCGTGGTTGGCTGGCTGGGGGGAGGGAGGGATTTTAGGAAAAAAAATAGCACAATTTATTAGTAAAAAAATAATGTAAATATTAGTTAAAAAAAAAAATAAATAAACACCGTGGGGGGATCAGACCCCACCAACAGAAACTCACAGTTTTTTGCAGCAATACTCTTGTCCAATGTTATAGAAAAAAAGGAAGTCTTCGGTGTAAATTATGATGGAATCTGGAAGCTCATTTTACTAGGGACACCCAGGGGTGCCTCTAGCCCTTTTGTCACTCCAGGCAAGAACCCCCCCCCCCCACACACAAAAAAAAAAAATAGTGGCATGTAGTAATACAGGATGTGAGCCCAAGTTTCCGCCTATAAACACAGGTAGTAAGACAAAGTGTACCCAAAAGTATTTAGACAACAGCTTCCCCACTACCACCCCCAGGTTTCCGCAGGTTTCTTTTGGTTCATGTATTAGCATGGTATTTAGTAATCACAGGCCCTCACCTGTCCCTGACCAATTTTTCATCCTTCTTGTAGTATGAGGGCCAACAGACTTTGCATACTATGAACAGAGGAGCTCTTATACTACATGAAAGTGGTTACATTGGTGAATACAAATTTGATGTGTGTGTACCAGGCTTTTCAGCTAATACTGTACATACTGGAGTTGGTGATCACACAATGCCACTGGTTTACTAAAAGCAGAGAGTGGCTGATTATAATGTACATACTGAGGATAGAAATGAATGACACACACTGCAGCTAGTTTACTATCAGTACAGGCACAGTGTAACAACTAATACTGTACATACTGAAGGTAGCAGAGATCAGCACATGTTGCAGCTAGTTTACTATCAGTATAGTTAGAGTAGCAGCTTATATTGTACTTACTGGGGGTAGCAGAGATCAGCACACATTTCAGCTAGTTTACTATCAGTACAGGCACAGAGTAACAGCTTATACTGTACATACTGGAGACAGCAGAGATCAGCACACACACACAGCAGCTAGTTTACTATCAGTATAGTTAGAGTAGCAGCTTATATTGTACTTACTGGGGGTAGCAGAGATCAGCACACACTTCAGCTAGTTTACTATCAGTACAGGCACAGAGTAACAGCTTATACTGTACACATTGAAGGCAGCAGAGATCATCACTTCACTATCTGCACAGGCACAGAATAACAACTTATACTGTACATATTGAAGGCAGCAGGGATCAGCACACACCTCAGCTAGTTTACTAACAGTAGAGTGTGGTTACCTGGTTGGCAGCAAAGAACAACCTTATGTCACACTTAAAGTACCCATACATTAGAAAATTATGGGCAGATTCGAGCAAGAGACAAATTTATCTCTAATCAAATCGGATTAGAGATAAATGTGTCTCTTGGTCGAATCTGCCCATACACTACAGGCTGATTCCTGTCTGATTTCAGCATAATATCATCAGGGAATTGGCTGAACCGCCACGTCCGGCCCGCACTGCCCCCAAAATGTATGAATATATGCAGTGTGTGTGTGCATTTATACATTACCTGTCTGGTGTAGGCCTCAATGCAGTGACCGTCCATCTCGCCGGGTAACAGCCGCATACATGCTAGTGGCACATAGCGTTTGATGTCATACGCCATGCGCCACCGCCAAGTATGCGGAACCCGGTGAGATGGTCGAAGTGTAGGCTGACACCGGACAGGTAATGTATAAATGCACACACACACTACATACATTTATACATTGCGGCAGCAGCGGCGGGGGTTTCGTCGTCTCGTCGCTCATTTGCAATTCGGCCGCTGTACCGCCACGCATCCGACCAACCAACTTCAGCCCGATATCTTCCAGCATGCGCGATCAGCCGTGCGGCCAATTTCTGTCCCGAAATTGGTCGCTTTGTCGGTCGGGCATTCACTTGGCAACACTAATTTTCATCCAATTAGATTATAATAATCGAATTGGATGGTCGATTGGTTGGTCGGCAAATGTATGGCCTCCTTAAGTGCAGGTGGCGAATACATGATCTTCAGCTGTGCTTTAATGTTTACCTGAGGGTAAAACGTGTAAAAGATAATATACTTATCTAAATGAAGTTTAGGCCCTCCTGACACCTCCAAGGTCTTTACTGTTTGCACCCCCCTTCCCCCTTGGCACACAGCATCCATTTGTAGCTCTGGCTGGTACCAGTCGGAGCCTGGAACATGCGCAGTCCACTCTATTCGCCCTCTCTGTACGCACTCCCGAATGGCTGTGTACAGGAGCTATGGGCGAGAGCACAATCAGAACTGCATTTGCACAGAATGATTCTGGTGATGCCTGCTACATGCAGCCGTGTGAGAGTGCGTACAAAGTGGCTGCGCCGCTGCATGGCCTGGACATCCAGAATGGAAGTTGCAGCAGCAAGATGGAGGGAAACCCAGACATAGTACAGAGCCTGAATGCTTGAGGATAGCCTATACATCCTCCAGGTAAAGTATATCTTTTAATTCCCCTTTCCCTTCAGGTTTACTTTAGACATTAAATAAGGATGCTGGTGAGAGAATGAGGGGTAAGAATGCTGGGGGATGAGGGTTTATTTAAAAGCAGGGGGCTAATTAGGGGTGCAGGTGGGTGACAGCAGTTCATTGAGGGTTGGGAAGAAGGTGTGAGAATTGATTTGACCGAGGCTGCTAGTATTTTGGTGCAGAGAGCAATGGGACTGCTAGAAGGAAGCCTGCAGATTGGGCAGGGTGGAGGGATGTGAAGCATGGGGTTGATGCAGTGGGGATGGATGCAGGCTACTCACTTTTGAATTGTCCTGCTCTCTCTGCTCTCTTCTATGACATGTGGGAGGCGGAGCTTAGCTCAAAGTAGCTGGCCAGCATAGATCCTCTCCCCCAGCTGCCCAATGTGCACTATTATGGTGAAGGCAGAGGGGCGGAGCTAAATACATCTGGAGGCGTGGCTTATGATGCAGCTGGTCCTACAAGAATCCTCTCAGCTCTCCCCCAGCTGCCCGGTTTACTGGAAGAGGAGAGCAGAGAACTCATAGGACGTGCCTGCGAGGGGCGGTGCTGAAGTAGTCTGGAGGCGAGGCAGGCTGACTAGTAGGCACAAACGGCATCTGTGTCCCATGCTGGTGTGATGACCTGAATGTCCTGCAGAGGGTGGAGTTACAGAGCAACTAACAGTACATTGTACTGTACTGTGTCTGAAGGGCTGGAGGTGGAACAGAGCATGCTTGATCCTTTTCTATTAGCCGGGGGCGGGGCTGGCCCACTGAGTGGAAACAGGAGCCTGAAAGCGTGGCTGTCAGCTCTGATCCGGGCAAGGTGAAGAGCTATTAAAAATGTAACGCTATTATAGCTGCAGATGGTGCCTTATGACAGCCATGCCGCCTCAGGTGACTGCCTGTATTGCCTGTCCCTCCAGGCGCCCCTGGGGACACCCCAGATATCTGTTATTGTTTCTGCTCCTTGGAGGAATGAGTGTAGAGGTACATTAGCATTTTTTACCCATTCCCATAAAGAGTTAAGAGTTTAAAGAAAGCAATGACACCTTAAAAAATATTTTTTTTTAAAGCAGAAGGAAATACAGCAAAATAAGATACCAGGATGTTATCCAATACATATGTGGGTCCCAGTAATTGTAATCTAATAAAATGTAGGGTGTCACAAAGTAATCAAGAAGGCTCTCATGGCAAAATCGTATTAAATTATCTTATTCTTATTAATAAAAATTTAAGAAATGTAAGAAATAAATAACTTATGCAGATGTGTCTGCACCATTGCTAAAGTCTATAGTCAAGCAGCAATGATCATAGCTGAGCTACAGCTGGAAATCACCCACTGCTGAGTACTCCTGGACCTTCTATTGAAGCAAGGGCAGTGCTCCTGTGATGGCACCTACCCCAAGTCTGTAACACAACAGTACTGTATGTTCCATCTTTCATCCATCAAAAAAGATGCCAGAGCCGTGAAGATGAACATGAGAAGGAGTCAGGGTGGTACGCGTGACAGTATTCAGGGAAAGAGTCAGGAAGGGGATGAAAGCTGCCACATACACACAGCCACTTTTTTCCTTCACTCTTGGTTTGTGACAAAGGGCCAGGAGGAAAACTAAATAAATCTCAAACTTAAAACTTTAAAAAAAATTGAAAAGAGGAGCTGCTCCCCCCCCCCTTTTCAAATCGCTATCTAAAGCCTTTGCTAGAGCCATTTTTTGCTGAAGCTTGAATACCAATGCCAAGGACAATAGACCCGTGCCTGACTGTGTGCTGATAGAAGACAGGGAGTAGAACAATGCCTGACTGTGTGCTGATAGAAGACAGGGAGTAGAACAATGCCTGACTGTGTGCTGATAGAAGACATGGAAGCCCAGGGGCCTTAACTTTAGTTTGGCTGCAAAAGAGTCCCTAAACTGGTGTTGTCGCTGCTGGTATGGAGAGGAGTCAGATACTACAGACTTCTAAAAACTTGCATGGAATTCTTTCTTCAATGGAAATCAAATATTTTTTCAGAAAGTTCTTCCCAGCTCTGTTATAGATGTTTCCATAAATGTGTGGCATTTGAAGGTTGCTTTGTTTTCACTCATCTGGCCAGTTTATCTCAAACCAGCTTGAAGTTACTACCACAACTATAAAGCTGTGCTTGTAGCTGGGATCTTATGAGCTGCCTATCACACAAGCTGTAGACTCGCAGAATCCATCCTTTCTGATCTTCCTGTCTGATGTTCCTGCAGTTTCTTATTGCCTTTTGATGGTGAAAGAGGCAATACTTGCTGACACCTTGGCTTTCTTTTCAATTTTCCAATAGGAAAGACCTATACTTTTAAGCGTTCTGATTGTCCGTCTCTCTTCCATTGTAAATTTCTCACAGATGTCACATGCTCACTCCAATCTGAATACTCGTGAAAACCTTCTGTTTTAAGAAGGGAAACTTTTTGTTTTGCATAGTTTTTATAGCAATACACTGCACTTTTTGCAACACAATACTCATCAAATAATGCTCACGAGAGTATGATACCACAGTATGTTCCAACACTACGTTTATGCAGACAGAAGTAGTTGCAAGTAATAAACAAACATGAGGAGTTGGGAAAACCTGTAGAAACTTGAAAAATGCCTGATAGACTTCCATTGCTACTGAATTGCTGTAAGTTGTTATTGTGAACCCATTTCTCAGTCTCTGTAAAAGAACATTTTGTATGATTCTGTAATGTATGTTTTTTTTACCTTATCTTTTCTTTAACCTTTTTCAGTTCACCACCTACCTTATTTCATTAAAACTTGTATATGTATACAGAGAGAGAGAGAGAGAGAGAGAGAGAGAGAGAGAGAGAGAGAGAGAGAGAGAGAGAGAGAGACAGAGATCGAGAGATCTGTTTTAGTTATATCACTGTTAAGCTTACAGAAATGTAATGCTATAAATACACTGAATATAAATTAATGTTTTCCTTCTCACAGACTCAGGGATACAATTTGACTGTGTTGATAGCAGCAGTGATATGATCCTTACATTCCTCTGGATAGATTTTATTGTAAATATTCACAAGTATTTTATACCTGTGACATCAAATAATGTTATCCATTTTATAACGGTAGATTTTATCTAGTTTAACACATGGTTTAGTCACCAATACACACAAAACACATATTTGTTTACAAATTAGCTATGATAAACTGAAATATAATGATAAGGTAGCATCTAGCAAGCTATAACAACCCCTAAGCACCCAGAAGATAGCTGATTCAATTATAGATTTGGAACTTATGGAAGAGGTTCATTTTTCTGGGCTTGTTATCCAAGAATCTGGACATATATAGTCTTTCTTTTTCTATAGAAAACTGAAGGTGAAACCCTAACGTTAGTAATCATAAAAATACATCTTTTTAGAGCAGAACTGTACTTTAGCTGTATGTTAAAGGTAACACAATAACTTCAAATCGCCACACATAGAGTAAATGTTTACTGTTGGAAAAATAAGCAAAAACATTATTATTATTTAATATTTATAAAATGTTGACATCTTCCTCAGCACTTTACAGAGTATATACAGGTCCTTCTCAAAAAGTTAGCATATTGTGATAAAGTTCGTTATTTTCTGTAATGTACTGATAAACATTAGACGTTCATATATTTTAGATTCATTGCACACAACTGAAGTAGTTCAAGCCTTTTATTGTTTTAATATTGATGATTTTGGCATACAGCTCATGAAAACCCAAAATTCCTATCTCAAAAAATTAGCATATCATGAAAAGGTTCTCTAAACGAGCTATTAACCTAATCATCTGAATCAACTAATTAGCTCTAAACACCTGCAAAAGATTCCTGAGGCTTTTAAAAACTCCCAGCCTGGTTCATTACTCAAAACCGCAATCATGGGTAAGACTGCCGACCTGACTGCTGTCCAGTAGGCCATCATTGACACCCTCAAGCAAGAGGGTAAGACACAGAAAGAAATTTCTGAATGAATAGGCTGTTCCCAGAGTGCTGTATCAAGGCACCTCAGAGGGAAGTCTGTGGGAAGGAAAAAGTGTGGCAGAAAACACTGCACAAGGAGAAAAGGTGACCGGACCCTGAGGAAGATTGTGGAGAAGGACCGATTCCAGACCTTGGGGGACCTGCGGAAGCAGTGGACTGAGTCTGGAGTAAAAACATCCAGAGCCACCGTGTACAGGCGTGTGCAGGAAATGGGCTACAGGTGCCGCATTCTCCAGGTCAAGCCACTCTTGAACCAGAAACAGCGGCAGAAGCACCTGACCTGGGCTACAGAGAAGCAGCACTGGACTGTTGCTCAGTGGTCCAAAGTACTTTTTTTCGGATGAAAGCAACTTTTGCATGTCATTCGGAAATCAAGGTGCCAGAGTCTGGAGGAAGACTGGGGAGAGGGAAATGCCAAAATGCCTGAAGTCCAGTGTCAAGTACCCACAGTCAGTGATGGTCTGGGGTGCTATGTTAGCTGCTGGTGTTGGTCCAATGTGTTTTATCAAGGGCAGGGTCAATGCAGCTAGCTATCAGGAGATTTTGGAGCACTTCATGCTTCAATCTGCTGAAAAGCTTCATGGAGATGAAGATTTCATTTTTCAGCACGATCTGGCACCTGCTCACAGTGCCAAAACCACTGGTAAATGGTTTACTGACCATGGTATTACTGTGCTCAATTGGCCTGCTAACTCTCCTGACCTGAACCCCATAGAGAATCTGTGGGATATTGTGAAGAGAAAGTTGAGAGACGCAATACCCGACACTCTGGATGAGCTTAAGGCCGCTATCGAAGCATCCTGGGCCTCCATAACACCTGAGCAGTGCCACAGGCTGATTACCTCCATGCCACGCTGCATTGAAGCAGTCATTTCTGCAAAAGGATTCCCGACCAAGTATTGAGTGCATAACTGAACATAATTAATTGAAGGTTGACTAACACTTTTCTTTTATTGGTCGGATGAAATATGCTAATTTTTTGAGATAGGAATTTTGGGTATTCATAAGCAGTATACCAAAATCATCAATATTAAAACAATAAAAGGCTTGAACTACTTCAGTTGTGTGTAATGAATCTAAAATATATGAAAGTCTAATGTTTATCAGTACATTACAGAAAATAATGAACTTTATCACAATATGCTAATTTTTTGAGAAAGACCTGTATAATCTTGTCACTAACGATTTCTCAGAATAGCTCAAAATCTAATACCTACCATAGTCATATGCCCCTCACAGTCTAGTGCCAGTATAGGGGTAAGCCAAGTAACTTCTCTCTTTTGGGGGGGATCCAGTGGCCCATAGTGCTCACAGAGAGAAAGCTTGTCGTGGACGGTGCCAGTACCATAACAGACCTCCACAGTGCTGACTTTTTCCAGGAAATTTACTGGACAAATGACTGTCATATGTAGCACAAGTTCAAACAAACTTGATACTGTTTTAAGGAGATTTATTCAAATATGATTCAGCTACATGGAGCCAGGTAGTTAAACTTAATGTTTGTTTAGTGACATGTTTAGGTTTTATCTTTTCAAAAACAAAAATGACGCTGCCCTACATGGTATGTAAAGTTAATGTGATTGGATTTCTGCAGAGACCAATCACATTGAGAAAAAAAGCCTATTGACACTAAACTGGCAATCTTGATGCCAAGATTGACATATTGAAAACTGGCCATGCCCAGGTCTGTGTGGTCAGGACCTGTTATTTTACATAACATATTTATTAAATGAGAAATGTTATTTCAATAGCATTTAAGAAGAGGAGAAGGCAGAATCCAGATGAATTTTTGTAGAAAAGGGGTGAATTTGTCAGGGAATAAGGACAAGTTATATGCTTTATAAATAGGGATACATGTAAATAAGTAAATACAAAGGAATGGATGTTGGGCTAACACAACACTTACCTCATTATAAATGGTCCTTATCATTTCACTGATGAATAATGATGTTGCTTCATTGGTATTTTTGAGAAAATATCATATTTTTGTGATTAGAAGCAAATTTGTGAAACAATATATTGTATTTTGAGAAAAAAGGCTTTATTATCAAATGTATTATTGAAAATTTAGCATGAGGAACTGCATTTTTATAAACATTTCCACTAAGATGTCTATTTTCACAAGCATTCTTCGAATGCAAAACTTTTTGTGTAAATTTCTCCTGTGAGAAAAAATGATTATTTTGTTCAAAACAACACAAATGTTGCCAACTCTGCACTATTTAATAACATTGCCATTGTTGTTTTGACCTTATTCCAGGAGTGAAACACAAGCTAGGGTTAAGGAAAAACACATAACTGAATTATGTCACGGTCTGCACAGATGAGGTTGAAAAGCTTGAACATTACGTGGAAAATATGAAAAAAAAGAATCTCGGGATTATGTCAACCATTCATACAGTGTCAGAGAAGTGCAGAAGCTTCCTCATCATATGTGTAAGGAAAAGTCAATCTCACTGAGCTGTTTTCTTATGTGGCCTTTGGGCAATATATGAAGGAATATAAGAGCTGAGATGAGAAGACAGCTAGTACACTCATTTCACAGACAGACAATTAAGTGCAGCCTGACAAAATCCAACTGTGCATGTCTCTCTAGAGGCTTAACTCCTCACTTATTCCTCCAAGTGCTTGCTCTTTATCCATGTAAGGAGATGAGAATGGAAGTATTTTCTTAAAGCTAAACTACAGAATGCAGTTCAATATACCATCTGTCATGCAATGTTGCATTTGGTTACCTTTTGGCTTTCCAACTTTCACAGCGTTGCCCCAGTGCAACTATATTACTCTTTCTGACAGGCATAATACGAGAAAAAAAAACCAATTCCAGCATCTTTTCGTTTTCCTCAATACATATATCACATTTATCACTGATGCATAATCTGAGTTAAGATTTATCAAATTAAACCTTTCTTTTCCATTTCAGTTTGAAGCTTGCATACGTTTTTTCTTCATGCAAAATAATCCTGCATGCTTTTATATAGCGACATAAGAACAGAGATTAACAAAAGTTCCCATTTGGACCGCTCCTTTCTGAGGGCTCTTATGGATCCCCTGTCAAAGTTCAGATCCCATACTTCTATACTGTGGAAAATGTGTGTGTAAATATTTGAACACTTTGATTGACTCCTTATTTTTCTGCCTTGCAGAGTTTTGAGCATTCACTTGCTAGAATGTGACATAAGTGCAATTGTTCAATAATTTGAGCAATCTATGGTATTGTCTTTTTTTTGGGGGGGGGGGGGGGGGGTTGGAATGCAAACTGACCTTTTCCAATCCAGCAGCCACTCTTGTGTTTTCCATATTTGATTGCAAACTGCCAACAGCATCCTCATGTAACCTTTGTCCTTCTTATAAATCTGTTCTATATATTTGTGTCGCCTTTTCTTGACATGTTCTGCTTCTTTCAGATCTTTTCCATTTTTGTCTTTTACCATTCCCATCTTTCCATAGAAGGTTCCAATCTGCCTAAAAAGATCTCTGGTCTTTCCCATTAAATTGGCTGTTTTGTTTGCAGATATGCTTTCTTATCTCTGTGCGTATTCTCTGGAACCATTTCTATGTTTTTCTCCATTGGCTTTTGCTTCCCTCTTTTCCTCAGCAACCTTTAAAGCCACAGTAGACAACCATTGTGCCGTCTTAATTTATCTAGCTTTTGGGATCTGTTGCAACTTCTTGGACAATATCACATACTTCTTGCCATAGTTCCTCAGGCTTTCTGTCTACCAGACCTTATCCAATGAAGCAATTCTTCACCCCTTCTGTAAATATTGTTAAGATCAATGTTGGTCTACAGGTTTTTTCATGCTGTCTTTAGTTTCATTCTACATTTTGCAATTAGGATCTGATGATCTGAGCCACAGTTGGCTCCCATGTGAAGCTATGTAACAGATTCTTTGGGTATACTACAAACTGGATAGATGACAACCTTCACCTATTGGAACAATTAGATATAAAGATAAAATAAAACATTTCAGTATATTTTTGTATTATTACAAGTTATTTTTAACAAGGTTCATCCAAAATATAAAATTCATAGATATATATTAACCAGATTCCCATCCAAATAGTGCTGGATCTCTGCGCATGAAATCTAGTGACGTCACTATGATCAGCATGTTAGAATTAATGGCACTTATGGTTGAAATAACTCTCTGCAGCTCCTTAAACACCAGTGGTTTTTGGATGCATTCACAAGTACGGATATCATATGTGGCAGTTTCCAATCCCAAAAGGACTTCTTACATAGAAGGAAGAAATGTAATTGCTTTCAACACCTGCAACCTTTCAAGCATGTTTGCTCCATATGGATTTCTTGTCTTGTCAGTATATGAGAAATGTTGAAACCATAGGAGGATAAACACAAGTACGTCCCAAATGGCAAAAGGCAGAGTTTGTGTGGACTAGTAAAAACAAAATGTAGTGATCTACTGGGTAATTTCATAATTTCCAAAGGAGGAGCTAAACAGGTAATTGAACAAGTTTACTCAACTCTAGGTAGCAAGAGTTTAACTGTTATAACAAAAACTGCCCCAAATCTGGTGTACACACATGTATAAACCCAAACATGATCCCAGCTTTTGAAAGTAAATCCAGTGTCCAGTGTCAGCAGCAATGGTGCTTGCCTATATAATAGCAGACAAGGGAACAGTAGAGTTAGGTAAGAATTGCAAATTTCCTTTATGCAGGAAATGGAAATCTGTGGTGGTTAATCAGAACTAGTATGAACCAGCAGCTCATAAACTATACATTATGCTACTTGCATAGCTCATGTTATAGAAGCACCATGCACATTACTTATACAATGTGATTGGCGCTATGTGCCTAACCAGCGCTATGTCACTTGCATAAATATGGGTAAAATTGCCATTATGTCCATGTGCAGACAACTATTTACAGCAATTTTACTGGCAGTTGGTTAATCAATCATAGCGTTACGTGTTATTTCAGGCACCAATTAGGGGCACTATCATGAAATTTAAAAAAATCATGACTTAAAATACAGTGTTAAAATCTTTGTTATACAGTAAATACATAAAAAAAAAACTGAATGAGATTGAATTTTGCGACTACATTTGCAAAATGTACCTTTTGAAAAAAAAAGTGCTGACTTTGAAAATGTATATTTTACTACTTTGGAGAAAATTTAACCCATTCGCATTCCGTCGTTTTCATTTGAGCAATGTTCACCTCCCATTGATTAGCCTATAACTTTATCACTACTTATCACAATAAACTGATCTATATCTTGTTTTTTCCGCCACCAATTAGGCTTTCTTTGGGGGGTACATTTTGCTAAGAGCCACTTTACTGTAAATGCATTTTAACAGGAAGAATAAGAAAAAAATGGAAAAAATTCATTATTTCTCAGTTTTCAGCCATTATAGTTTTAAAAGAATACATGCCTCCATAATTAAAACTCACGTATTGTATTTGCCCATATGTCCCGGTTATTACACCATTAAAATTATGTCCCTATCACAATATATGGCTACAATATTTTATTTGGAAATAAAGGTGCATTTTTTCCGTTTTGCATCTATCACTATTTACAAGTTTTAAAAAAAAAAATATAGAAATATTTCATCTTTACATTGATATTTAAAAAGTTTAGACCCTTAGGTAAATATTTACATGTTTTTTTTTCTTTTTAATGCTTTTTTTTTATATTAAACATTTTATTTGGATATTTTTGGGAGGGTGGGATGTAAAGAATAGTTTTATAATGTAAATGTGTCTTGAGTTTTATTTTTTTTACTTTTAGTTGTAGTTTTACTTTTTGGCCACAAGATGGCGGCCATGAGTTTGTTTACATGACATCACTCTAAGTGTAACATACGCTTAGAGTGACGCATGGGGGAGGCAACAGCCAGAAAAAGCGAAGCTTCCAAGAGAAGCTGTCGCTTTTTCAGCGGGGGAGAGGAATCAGTGATTGGGCACCATAGCCCGATTCACTGATTGCCTGGCTAACGAACCGCGGACCACGAGCACGATCGGCCGCGGGAGCACGTATGGTTCCTGGACGTAGTTTCTATATCCAGGAACTAAAATAGGTTAAGCTCACAACTGCTAATTTTTACAATATTCATTAATAAATGATTTAGTCAATGGTTGCCCACAGTAAAATCTTATATCACCATTATATCACCCTAGTCTTTGTTAAATAAATAATGGCATGGCGTTGCTCATGTGTTGCTGTTCCTATGTGGTTGTAGTTACCTAATTTTAAAACATATCTAATTTCAAAACAAGCCAAAGACCAGATAATTTTTTTGTATTTTGCCCTGACACACAGGACCTGAAAAAATGTATACATTCTTTTTGTTATGACGATATAATTTTTGTTATGACTATATAATATGAAGTGGACTACTGTCACATATCTACAATAATTACTTCAAATCTGCAATGTATTTTCATGGCAGTGTTGGAATGCCCACCGGTTTGAAGTCATTCACAGTATCCATATTTTGCATCATAGTTACAGCACTTATTTCGCTGGCATTGGTTTCCTATAAATTACAAGATTACTATTTTTTCTGCACACACAGAAATGCAAGTTGTATTAAAGTGCAATTCTATATTCCACATAGAAAGTGTAACGATTGGTGTCAGCACGCAGAGAGAATCTGATTATTGGTGATCTGCAGTATCACCAAGAATGCAGATATATACCTGATTATTGATGATCTGCAGAATCACCGATAATACAGATATATTACTAACCTCTGGACACCTAAGGGTATGTAAGTGTTTGGTGTAACAGTAGTACTTTGAGTAATGCACCTGCTAGGCAGGTGATATTAGGCAGTAAAGGAACACTGCTCTGAGAGCACAGGAACCTTCCAGCAGCCTGAGAGTCTCCAAGGGGTGGAGTCAGGCTGGAGACAGGAAGGGCCAGAGAGGGAGTGACACCTGAAGGTGGGTGTCACTAACTGATCTGGAGACTATCACTTAAGGGGAGAGATAGCTCTCGAGGTCGGACACGCCTGGTCGGTAACACACGGACAGCACCGGCGTACCTACCGGGGATGCGACCCCCTCAGCCGCAGGGGCGCCCGGGGCTGCTCTGGGGCCCGCTCATTGTGTGCGTGGGGGGAGCGCTGCTCTGGACCCCCCAGCAAGGTGCTCAACTGGCCGCAGCTCCTAATAGTTCATTCCCCGCAGCCACGCTCCAGCAGCCTACATAGTCTCCGGCAGGCAGAGCAGGGCTACGGCAAGATGGCCGCCGAAGAAGTCCTGCACTGGAGACTATTTGTGTCTCTAGTACAGGGCTTCGGCAGCCATCTTGCCGTAGCCCTGCACTCTGCCTGTCAGCGCGGGAGATGTGCTGCAGGAGGACTCGGGGAGCTGCGAGCCAGATGCCGGGAGAGGAGAAGACTTCTGTCAGGTAAGTGAATTGTTTTTTTTTCACAGGTGCATTTTTTTTTCTAGTGTCTGCTGCCTACATTGTGATTTTCAGGTGTCTGCTGCCCACATTGCGATTTTCTGGTGACTGCTGCCCACATTAGGATTTTCTGGTGTCTGCTGCCCACATTACGATTTTCTGGTGTCTGCTGCCCACATTACGATTTTCTGGTCACTGCTGCCCTCATTGCGATTTTCTGGTCACTGCTGCCCACATTGCGATTTTCTGGTGTCTGCTGCCCACATTACGATTTTCAGGTGTCTGCTGCCCACATTATGATTTTCTGGTGTCTGCTGCCCACATTACAATTTTCTGGTGTCTGCTGCCCACATTACAATTTTCTGGTGTCTGCTGCCCACATTGCGATTTTCTGGTGTCTGCTGCCCGCATTGCGATTTTCTGGTGTCTGCTGCCCACATTACGATTTTCTGGTCACTGCTGCCCTCATTGCGATTTTCTGGTCACTGCTGCCCACATTGCGATTTTCTGGTGTCAGCTGCCCACATTACGATTTTCAGGTGTCTGCTGCCCATATTATGATTTTCTGGTGTCTGCTGCCCACATTACGATTTTCAGGTGCCTGCTGCCCACATTATGATTTTCTGGTGTCTGCTGCCCACATTGCGATTTTCTGGTGTCTGCTGCCCACATTACGATTTTCTGGTGTCTGCTGCCCACATTACGATTTTCTGGTCACTGCTGCCCACATTGCGATTTTCTGGTCACTGCTGCCCACATTGCGATTTTCAGGTGTCTGCTGCCCACATTACGATTTTCAGGTGTCTGCTGCCCACATTACGATTTTTAGGCGTCTGCTGCCCACATTACGATTTTCAGGTGTCTGCTGCCCACATTGCGATTTTCAGGTGTCTGCTGCCCACATTACGATTTTCCGGTGAACACTGCCCACGTTACGATTGTCTGGTGAATGCTGTCCATGTTACAATTTTCTGGTGAACGCTGCCCACATTACGATTTTCTGGTGAACTCTGCCCACATTACGATTTTCTGTCCCACATTACGATATTCTGGTGAACGCTGCCCACATTACGATTGTCTGGTGAATGCTGTCCACGTTACAATTTTCTGGTGACTGCTGCTCACGTTACAATTTTCTGGTGACTGGTGCCCACATTACGATTTTCTGGCGAACTCTGCCCACATTACGATTTTCTGGTGAACTCTGCCCACATTATGATTTTCTAAAGCCCCACATTACGATTTTCTGGTGAACTCTGCCCACATTACGATTTTCTGGCCCACATTACAATTGTCTGGTAAAATGCTGCCCACTTTACAATTAATTTACAGTGAAATGCTGCCCCATTAAGATTATTTGGCACCTATGGGGGGGCCCCATCCAAATATTCGCAGGGGGGCCCAGTGATTTCTAGTTACGCCCCTGACGGACAGATAAAGTACAAAGAAAGAAGGCTGATTCGGTATCCAAGGGAAGCAGGGTCTGGCAACGGAGTATCAGATATGCGAGGTACTGAATCAGAGGACAGAGGAGTAGTCAAGAAAGCAATAAGTCATAACAGATATCAAACAATGTCTGGTCTGGGTGTGAGGTCCGTGGTCTCTCCACCCTGGAACTAGGCTGATGTATAACAAAATGATCACACAATTTCCCTAATCTTGGGTGCAAGGTCCGTGGTCTCAGCACCCTGGAACTAGTTTGATGTATAACACAAATGATAATACAGTTCCCTAGTCTGGGTGCGAGGTCCGTAGTCTCAGCACCCTGGATCTAGTCTGGAGTATAACACAAATGATAATACAGTTCCCTAATCTGGGTGCGAGGTCCATGGTCTCAGCACCCTGGAACTATCTTAAGCATAAACAGAATAACAGTAAAAGAATCTGGCTCAGTGTGAATTCCCAGGTCCTCCTGGTTCAAACACACTGTAGGATCTGACTAAGGTCTGAGTGCTTCCACGTAGTGTTTGCAACGGCAGACAACTTGCAACTGGCCAGCAGTAACTATATATGGAGTAGTGCTCTCCAGCACCACCCTAATTGATCAATCAATAGTATCCTGCTCTGGAGTCAGCTGATCGGCGTGATCAGCTGACTCTCTCTGCCCAGTATAAGAATTCTGCCTCTCAGCACGCGCGCGCGTATTCCTAAACCTGTGTGCACTAACAGACTCAGCCACACCAGACACACGCTGCCGCGTGCAAACCGCCGCGCTGGATGCGGAACCAGCCGCCTTACTGTTGTTGCATGCGGCGGCTTTTCCGCGTTCTGCCCTGCTACCAGGCACACGCTTCCGCGTGCAAACCACCGCATTGGACGCGGAATCAGCCACCTCCTCCGTAGCACACGCGGCGGCTTTTCCGCATTCTCTCACAGAAAGCCTATATTTATTCGATCTTGCTTATGCACATGCTTTCATGCTTAGTGTTTTGGAAAGTTATTTATCAATGCCCTTCTGTTCCTTTTGTTAAGCTTTTCTGCATGAAAAAAAATGTAGTATTAACAAACTGCTCATATATATGTAAGTTATAGTTAGTGTACTATTATTGACATTAATAACTTAAAGTAAAATCCAAGCAATACTGGAATATACTTGCATCATTATGCCCCTGTTCCACTGCACTGCTGGGCCACAGAATTTCACGAAGAATTAAAGTATAGTCAAAAGTGCAGCATGTTAACCCTCACCACTAACAGTCAATAAAACAAAGGAATCTGACATGGTAGAGTTTTTTAGATGATTGTTTTGTCCTTCGGGTGCTGCAGGAAGCCTCCTGCTTCTCTTACCCTTGTTCCCACTGTATTTTAAGATGACCTTCCTGTGTAACTGTTTAGGGCTTCAGGCACAAGTATCAAACAAAATAAATTTTAGTAATAGTTGGGGTCAAACAATAAGGTTAGGCATTGTTCTATAACTGTGTTCACATGATAGATGAAACCAAGGTAGCTGATAATGATCACCTCTGCAAAGTAGCCAAACAACCCCACGGGGCCACTTGGGCAGTGGGCAACCCTGTGGATTGCTTCAGCGGAATGCCAGCTGAGAGCATTGGACTGTACACTCAACAGGCTCCGGCAAGACATCACACCCATGCAGCCCCCCCCCCCCCCAAAGTAACAATGGTGATTGTGTGTAAAGGGATTAAGGGTTAATGTTGGTGATACAGTGATTTGAAAAGTTAGGGCCAGTGCTGGGTTAGTGTGAAGGCCAAGTGTAGTGTTGGCGAAGTGGGGATTAATGGCTAATGAAAGTTAAAGCCCTATTAAAGACAAAATGAAACACCCAGGTAATCAAACGTTGCACACTGTATATTTCTATGTAATCATTAAAACATCTTTTGAAACTGGTCAAAATTAAAACTCATACAGTAGGACTAGTGCTGACCAGTTCAGCACTGCTGTATGATTCTCCCTGTTTCCAGTGCATGTTTTCCATAGTATAATGGAGTGTGCAGCCTATTAACTAAAAAATCATGCTAAATATACATTTAAAACCGCAAGCAGAATTGCCCTGGGTTGCTTTACTCAGTACTGACCAAAACAAAGAAATAGTACTTCAGTCATATTAACATCAGCATGTGACAGTGAACTACCATATCTCTGTTTTTATTACATGGAGAATTCAGAAAGGTTTCCCTGTGCACTCTGGAGATTTTCTGAGAGTACAGTGCAGTCCCCACAGAAAACATTAACGAGAAACCGAGGCTCGTTTGATAAATCATATTAGGACACAGAGGCACATTCTGTATACAATGACTAGCCTCTGTGTCCTCCCAGCGTTCCTCCAGCCCCCCCCCCCTCCCCCCCCACTCCCAGGCTCTGCTGTCCCCATTAAAAAAAGGTGTCAGGCTAGCAGCACGCAGATTGTTGCTAGCCTGATATTTACCTCTGCCTGTCACTCCCCCGCCTCCTGTATAGCGCGGCTCCCTGTCTGTGTCCTTTCCTTCCCCGCCTCTGTACGCTTCCACCACTTGGCTTACGGAGGCAGGGTGGGAAAGGACACAGGCGGGGAGGTGCGCTATACAGAAGGCGGGGAGCAGCGCTGAATGGCAGGCAGAGGTAAATAATAGGCTAGCAACAATCTGCGTGTCGCTAGCCTGGCCCTTTTTTAATGGGGGACAGCAGAGCCTGGGGGGGTAGGGCTAGATGAACGCTGGAAGGACACAGAAGCTGGTCATTGTATACAAAACGTGCCTCAGTATCCTAATATGATTTATCAAACCCACCTCGGGTTCTCTTTAAACACTCCTCTGTACATCTCCATCCATATCTATGGAATCCACAGATCAGCAAGTGCCTTGTCACAAACACTGGTCCTGACGATCACAGATAAGTAATAAATCTATAAACAAATAGCTGTTAGATTATTTCATTTTACTTTTTATGAATGGAAGGACAATTGATAACGATACAAAACATTATATTAATTGGCATAATAGAGGTTTTACAAATTGAACCCTGTGCTGGTGATGAGGGAATATGGCCAATTTCAGCTCACCATAATTTTCACAACATTTTTGCATTTACCAATGAGAATATTTGCAAAAATATATGGACATGAAAAAGCATTTTTACCAAATGCATTGAAGTTAAGGAGTTTGAGAAAACACAAAGAATAAAGATGAGAAAATTCACAAAAATGTATGGGCATGCTTTCCAAAACACATGTTCACCATCACCAATGCACTGAAGTAAATAGGCAGGAAAAAAAACATGTTTTCAAGAAACATTCTCATTTTTGTAAACGTGTGTATCTTGCGAAAGTCCATTATATTTTTGCAAAAATATTGAGTTATTTAGCCACAGATGAAACAAGATCTTCTAGAATCCCAGCAATAACCCTAACAACTATGTCCTACTCTTTATACCCACTCTGAAAAAGAGGGACTGTATGTGATTGGCTTGTAAAGTAGAGCTTTATGGGTTATGGGTTGATGGGGGCTTCTTTATTTTTTAATCTAACACAATGTATACAGGATTTTATCATAATCTTGTTAAATGAACCTTCTAGATATAATGAATCCTATGCATATGATTTTCATGCACATGTATAATATATATATAGTGTGTGTGTGTCCGTGTGTGCGTGTGTGTGTGTGTTCAATCAGATTTTATGGAGTAAAGCTAAATACTCACCTGACGATGGATCGGGGAACATCACAGCGACACCTCCCGAGCTATTGTGCTTCCTACGGTAATACACAATGGCACGCGAAGGGTACGAATAGGAGTTCAAACTTTGCATGGGAGTCATCAGGGATCTTAAAGATCTGATTCATCGTGATGATCATTATCGCCACACGCTGTAAAGCGTCGTTCACCTAGTCGCGTGCCTGTACCCACGTCGCAAGATTGTGGAAATTAACACTTGTCACTCCAAAAAAAATCACCAGTCATCTGAAATATAACTGAAAATCACACAGTGGATACAGGCCTTGATTGAAGCGGTGGCTATTGTTACTTTACTGCGTTGTCTGTGCACAAAAATATTACCAGTCTGTTGTGAGTACACCCCGTAGAAACTAAATAACTATTACAATACAAATAATTTCTTTAAATTCCCTTGAAATCAATTTTCCCTGAATTAAGGATCAAGATATGAAAATATTTTCATTCATCAGACTTATTTCTTCAAAAAAAAAAGATGTAATTCCATCATCTTAAACAAATATTCAAATGAAAATGCAAATAAGTTGATAAAATTCATTAAATTATTAATGTGTGCCTACAAACTAAATGAGATTGACACCCATGAGCCAAATTAATATTTAGATAAATGTATAATTAATTCATTCCTCATGCATTTTCATATTCTCTAAATATTTTTTATTCTAAAATACTGAACATACATTAATACGTTTAGCTGACATACACACACATACAAATATATATATATATATATATATATATATATGTGTGTGTGTGTGTACACAGAGAGAGACTGATGTACAGAGAGAGAGAGAGAGAGAGAGAGAGAGAGAGAGAGAGAGAGAGAGAGAGAGAGAGAGAGAGAGAGAGAGAGACTGGCTCCTATGTAGTAGGAGCTGATTTTTTTTTAGGTCCATAATATTGTAATACAGTACTTTAATCAAATACATAAAATTGCATGATAATGACATTGGTGTCTTATATTATTAACAAAGCTGGGGAGGCCAACAAGAGTATTGTCACACTCATCCCTCCCTGGATCCAGCAGCAGGTCCATCTTCTTCCATGTCATCCACTGATACGGTTCCCAAAGGCCAGCCCCAAGGGTGTGTTGTCTACCTTATGCTCCCTGACATGGCATGCTCCTAGGAAGTACCTGCAGCCTCTTGCATGCAAGGCAGGGGACCAAATTGGAGCATTGGCACAAAGGCCAGGATTATTTAAACCCTGCAAACTACAAAACAAAAAGAGGTGTGTGCTCAGACCAGACATCACCTGACCTGACATATATACTGGCTGCCTCATGTCTATCAACTAATTAAAATGGCATAGCATCTGCATATTGCATCTGCTTGCCAGAATATGCAGGATCCAAAACGACCTCACTGCTGTATCCTGCAGGAGTTAGCCCAAACAAAATACTTTGCATCTCAACATGGGTGCCGCATGTAGGCCTCAAAAAGTGGGGTGTGAGCTGACACCCCCCAGGGAACCTGACTAAGAGCAATGTGACTGTCCCGACCCTCGGAGGGGGGGGGGGAGAAAAGCAGATGACACACACCTCCGGAAATGGCGGATGTCCAGTGGGGACCATCCATGTTGCCCCCCCCCCCCCCCCAACTTAGTTTCCTTATCTTTGTGGATTGTACCCAGCTGCAAATGCAAAAAGCATGTCCTGTGAGCAAACATACCAATTGTGGGGTGAGGGGGGAGCAGACAGGCCCCCTCCCAGCACTTCCTCCACCTGGTGGACAATCTGCACCACCCCACCACAACAACCCCTGGGAAAAAAGAACACATGGAACTGCAAACTACAAACCCAAGCCAAACAGAACCCAGTGCTTTTTTATCATAGCAGCTACGGCACGTTGCTTGTCATTAAAGGGCACCAGTCCAGTTAGTGTTGTTGCCTGTCAGTCTGAGGCCTATGAAATCAGTCAGTCCTGTCACCTGTCAGTCTCAGGACTGTCAGCTCAGCTGGTTCAGTCCACCCTGCCAGTCCTTTCCATTCTGCTCTGTCAGTCCTTTCCTCCAGGCCACCCTGCCAGCCCCTGCCTCCAGTATGTTCTGCCAGTCCTTGTCTTCAGTCAGTCCTGCCAGTCCTTCCCTGCTGCCCATTCTGCCAGTGCTTCCCTCCTGTATGTCCTGCCAGTCCTTTTCTTCTGTCAGTCCAGACAGTCTTTTATCCCTGTCTGTCCAATTGTCCTTCCTTCCAGTCCAACCTACCAGTCTTTGCTTCCTGTCAGTCTTTCCTTCCTGCCAGTCCAGCCTTCCAGTCCACTTAGCCAGACTTACAACTTGTTATCCTTTCTCACACTAATGGGTTCACCCTCCAGTTGTTTCCATCACTAGTGAGGGGCAATCTCAGATTTGTGACCTGTTGGACAGCAGGAAGCAAAGTAGTCCATCATCCACCTAGGGTGATGGCTCAGCATCTCTTGTTAGGTGCTCTAGTGAAGACCCAGGATCATTTAAGAACTCCCACACCAAACACTGGTGCCAAGATTAACAGGGCCCTGACATGTGTCAATGTGCCATAATACTTTATGGGGACCAAAAGAGGATAATCACCAAGCATATGAATATACTGCTTCCATATATTTTACTTTACATCAAGTACTGTTGACTACACCTATAGATTTATTTTATTTTACCTTTTAATAATAAAATATGCTCTATTTGTAATAGTGATGGTTGGAATCTTCTAATTATGATTACACAAAACTTTGCAGACATTTTTGCAATTATGGCCATACATAATTACGATTTGGACATTAGATTATTTTTTCAACAGTTCACACATGACTAAAGTACATGCTTTACAATACTTTGATAACATTTTTATAGTCAAGTAATTGTCTTAGGACACACAGTAGTCTGTATGAGGTTCAGTGCACATGCCCTGCAAATATTTGGGATTTTTGTAATCACATTTAATTATTTTTTCCATAAATGTACCCATTCCTAGTGCTTGACAATCAAAAACGTATTTGCTCTAAAGTACATACAGTAGAAGGTTGTATGAGGTTCCTTACATTTTCTGGAGTCCATCTTTGTCCCTGGCACTCTGCTACCTCTTACACTGATGATGTAACTGTCATACAGACTCCATCAGCCAAGCATCTACCTGAATCTTTGGATACTCTATACACTTCCTGCTTTGTAAGCTTTGTAATCACATTGTGAGAGCTCATACACCCAGTGCACTCTGTTCCCTTTACCTACACATTCCTTAATCACTAGTGTTATTATTATAATTATTTAGTATTTATATAATGCCGACATCTTTCGAAGTGCTGTACAGAGTATATTGTCACTTAACTGTCCCTCAGAGGGGCTCACAATCTAATACCTACAATAGTCAAATCTATGGGCTTAATTCACTAAGACAAATAGCATGCCTTATCCGAGTTAACACGCCTTATCAGAGATAACACACCTTATCAAAGTTAACATGCCTTATCAGAGTACCATAGCGAGAGCTACGAACCCGCAGGGGCTCAGGGCAGGATGAGTGGATTGCCAATTAGCAGGCATAAGTTCGTAGTGCTTGCTATGCTACTCTGATAAGGTGTGTTACATTTGATAAGGCATGTTATCTCTGATAAGGCGTGTTAACTCGGATAAGGCATGCAATTTGTCTTAGTGAGCCAAGCCCAATGTATGTATTGTATGCTCATTGTGTATTTGAATCCCATGAGTGGGGTGTGCACTTTTTTTGCAGGTAAGCACTCATCTGTTTTTAAGTAGCGCTGTTCATTTCTTTGCTATGTTTGATTTAATTCTGGTCAGCTGCTCCCACTTGATAGTTTTCTTTGGTGTATATGCAGAGCCTCTGTTTGGGTTCAAGGTGCGTTTTGTAGTTCCTGGGGGGGCTCAGCGCATCTCTGAGCTGAGGCCATCCAGAGGCGGCCTGGTGATGCGCTGATCCCACTTTTTCTGCGCAATGTATGTATTGTGTAGTGTAGGTACCGTAATCTAGAGCCAATTTTTGCTACCCAGTGTGTGCCCTTCCTCCTCGCTACAATTCTTTTATTTGTGACATTTTAAACCAACTATATTTTTTCCTTTGCCCAGCAGGGAACTTTGTTTTTCTTTAACCCCTGTCCTCTCCATAGGACTGTACATACAACTTACCTAACCTGAGTAGGCATAACACAAGTTGTGAGTCAGAACAATAATTAATGATCATGTAGGCTGACTAAATTTAGTATAGAGGAGGAATATGGAAGAGTATGAACTTTTTTTTAAAATTGCCAGTTACATTGCTGTTATGCTGAATTTGAGACTTAAGAGGCACAAGTAGTATCTACGTTCTGCAACTACAGCAAGTATCGAGCAAGCAGAGTCAGAACACCTGATCTACATTTAAAAAGATACTGAAATCTTCTCACTTCAGATTTCCTTTAATTTCTTTAGCGCCAAAGAAATAATCTAACAGCAGCACTTTAGGGTTGTTTTGACCTTGATAGTACGTCTACCCTGTAACAGGAGAAACATCAGAGTTATGAAACATGCACTGTCAGCAGGTTTAATGTGATTAGCCTGTTACACAAATTATCTGTTTTCAGATGCATGTTCATTACCAAACACAAGATTGTATTGATGTATTGTGCTTTTGTTCCAGGTTTTAATTCTTACTGCTATCAATCTACAGCAGCTTCCTGTCTAAGGGAAAACATTGGGCCTTGTCAGCAGTCGTGGAAAACAAGTGAAGAGAAGCTATTGTTTCATTTAAGGATAAAGACCATTTTTCTACTTTGTGTCACACGCTTTTCATGGCAATAGTAAACTTTTGACATGAATAGAAGTTGGTCCTGAATAACGGACCGCAGAATGAGTGCATTAATAAAGTCCTCTTTTGTGAATGTTCATTCTGTTGATGGGTTGATTATACAGATACTGTTCAGCTCAACAGACAAATAGATACAGGAAGAGAAAAAGTCTAAAAACTAAAAGAAATCAATAACATCCACACCGTAAAGTCAATTTCAGAAGACTTCCAACAGAGGTTTCCTTGATTTCTTTCCATTTCAAAACACATCAGCAATATATCACAGCATGCCTTACATTATTTAGTTAATTAATCAAAGCCCTTGAACTCTTCTTTATACAGGTAACTACACTGAGATGTCCTGTACTTTACTACATGCATACCTCGGCTCTTCTCTCACCTGCTAGTGGTGTAATCTAAACAACTTAAATTGATATTTTTCCATTTGGTTTGTGCACAGTGCAACCAAACCTTGGGGGATTCAGAAGGTCCTGAATCCAAGCACAGCTGTAGTTAATGGGGAAATAAATTCTTGTTTATAAAAGTCAAATGCAATGATTGCTGACAAAATAATACATAAGTAATAAAATGTTGCTGTTTAAAAAAGGAGGAAATGTGAAAGCAAAGCTGTGACAAGGGCAATTTCTAGGCTAAATTGCTCCCAGGGAAAGGGTGTAAAGGTGCCCCCAGTATAGGTTATCCAAGTATAGGTGTCCCCAGTATAGAGTAGCCAGGTATAGGTGCCTCCAGTATAGGTTAGCCAGGTATAGGTGCAGGGGGGAGCAGCAGCCACACAGGGACTCACCTGCAGATAGGGGGGCCCGACTTCTTCGGCCACTCTTTGTGCACCTCCTCCATTGCATGAATAAATAGGCAGTGGTAGCAGCCTTTTACTCACCCACCGGGCTCCATGTGAAGATCACATGCCACCGGGCTTGTCTGTCTTCAGCACCGCACTACTTCCGCTAGTCAGGAAGTAGTGCGGCGGTGGAGACAGACCAGCCCAGCGGCATGTGATCTTTGTATGGAGCCCAGAAGGTTAGTAAAAGAATGCTACCACTGCCCATAAATTCCTGCAATGGAGGAAAGAGCTCGGAGGGGGGACAAGGAGCGGGAGGGAGGAGTTGGGATTACCTCCCCTTGGGTGAATCCCTGTCTAACCGCTGCTTCCCCCCTTCCTCACTGCACCCCGGGCGGACACCCACCTCGCCTACATAGAAACTGGGCTGGCTGTGACGATGGTCTCTGTTCTTTTTCACACCCTTGTCACATATGATGTTGCACAATATCATACATATTGTAAATACATGTACACATCAGCCTTCCTTGCAATTTAGCAGGTGAGTGCTGCCATCATTGCCATGACTTAATCCTCACATAGGTGCCCGTGCCTCTCCTCCATGACCCGGTGCATGTCATTATGTAACCAGTAATCCCCTGATTCAAAAAAATTGCACACCAAAACTGCCACAGAGCCCCTGAGGACCAAAGTCTGTGTGCAGAGCAGAACTGCAGCATTAAGTCGTTGCTCACAAATGCACCACCCACATTTGCAAACAATATTTAACAAAACCCTAATGAGAAAAATAAAAAAAAATTGCAAATAAAAAAACATTATTGACATCATTTAATTTAACACGTCTGGTAAAAGTGTCATACATTTTCTGTTTGCCTGTTATCTGTATGTTAAGCATTGTATTTACCTCCATTGTTATATCACTGCTGCTGCACAAAAAAATGCACTGACTCTTGTCAAGCTTTGAGCGCATAGACATGCACTGAAAAGGAGAAGCTATAAGTGAAACAGCTGTTCTGTCCTGCTAAAAGACAATTTATACTGTAGTATGAGAAGATGTGGCTAACTACAAACACAACTCCAGTTATGAACTATAAAACAAACACAGCATAAAAGCATCAACACTCATAAAAGAGATTATTTACATTGACCCATCACTTTTATAAATAAAAACTTGAACATGCGTCTGTTGTTACATATTTTACTCTATTGGGCATACTGCTGGCACTTCAAAGTTTATGATGGAACTTTTATAACTTAAAGTTCAAAAGCAGCTGCAGAACTGAAGCACTTTGAAATACACTGTAATATATAAAACAGCTTTCCTCTGGACTATCATGTGTAACCCCATATCTGGAGCCTCCTGTGTTACTTTCAGTCAGGGAAGCCACACATTGTAGTGGTGGGAAAAAAGAGAGGCTTTGAAGTCAAAAGGGTGTGAAGCTGCACTCAGTTTGCCAAAGAAATATGATATCTGCATGGTCCAATTACCCAGCACTCAAGGATCCTGTTAAGCTGTCATATAGAAGAATTGTTAATGCCCTCCAGGTCTATGTACTGCGCTATGCAACTTCATTTAAAATACTTATTTTGATTTTAGGTGTAAGGACTGGCTGTACAATTGGTTTTGGATTAATTATATGAGTGACTGGATCATAATCTAATAAACACTCTCTTACATTCAGTATCTATGCAATACCCAACTATTTCCATAGATTACAATAGATTTCTCATTATATTTGATACAAACATTAAATTTAATGAAAATCTTTTTGAACTATGACTTTTGTATTGATATTACAATTAAAATATCCATTGTATCAAGAATGTAAGAGCTTGTTCACTGGCACATCGATCCC
Organism: Hyperolius riggenbachi; assembly: GCF_040937935.1. Taxonomy (NCBI): domain Eukaryota; kingdom Metazoa; phylum Chordata; class Amphibia; order Anura; family Hyperoliidae; genus Hyperolius; species Hyperolius riggenbachi. Next base: position 251,754,944 of record NC_090648.1, on the reverse strand, counting down.
AGCAGGTTCAGTCAAAATAACAGGGAGGCCACAGGTTGCAACAGTATGTGTCCCTAAAAAAAGGGCTTGTGTCACTAAACAAAAGGATTATTGGCCTCTGCATACAGTTTGCCATTTGTTTACCATTTGGCTGAATAAAAAAAAATATTGGCAGAGGGTGGTGACATTGGTGGTAACGCTGTTGGCCACTGTATAGCCAAAATACTTGCACAAAATATAACAGTAAATGAGTCATGGATTAGGCAGCCAAGGAAAGACAACTAAAGCTAAGGTTACACATTGGTTAGGATGACTAAAGTTAGAGTTTAACAATGATGAGGCTAGTGTTAGATATTAGTGCTAGGACGAGGAGGTTAAGGTTAGGTTTTAGGAATTACTTACCAGCAGGAAAGGAGGAGTTAAGCTTCAGGAATGGGTTACGACCGCCTAACGCCGATAGGCGTCGGCGGGTCGTTAGTGGTATAGCATTCCATGCCAGTTCATGGAGGCTGTCTCCGTGAACAGCCGGAGAGCCGCCGATCGCGGCTCGCCAGCGAACTGTAAACAGGCGGGGAAGAAATCCCCACTGTTTACATCACACGGCACTGCTGCGCAGCAGCGCCGTGACGTAGATCGGCGATCCCCGGCCTCTGATTGGCCGGGGATCGCCGGCATATGATAGGCTGAAGCCTATCCTTCAATGCGCAGGACGGATATCCGTCCTGCGCAGCCCATGGAGGGAGAGGGAGGTAAGGGGAAGGAGGGAGCGCCGAAAACGCTGCGGAGGGGGGCTTTGAAGAGCCCCCGCAGATCACAAAAAGCCGGCGGCCATCAGACCCCCCCCCCCAGCAGGACATCCCCCTAGTTGGGAAAAAAGCGGGGAAGTCTGATCGCCAAGGCTCAATCCTGATCGGTGCTGCGGGCTGGAGAGCCCACGCAGCACCGATCACTGCAGAAAGCCCTGGTCCTTAAGTGATTAAGTGGGTTATGCATCATAAAGTTATCAATGTGTGTGTTTGTGTGTGTGTGTGTGTGTGTGTGTGTGTGTGTGCGTGGGGGGGGAGGGGGGTAAGGAGGGGGGGTATGTTTAGACATCGGGAGAGTGTTAATACTGAGGGAGATATTTAAGGTACCAAGATTCTAATTCCCATGTACCTTAATCCATCTTTGAATCTGAAAATTGTGCTAAAGCGACTCATTTTCTTGCCTTTGCTTTTTATTTGCAGCCAGATGGAATTTTCTAAACTGTTCAGGTGGTCTGAATTTCACTTTTTTCACAAATCTGGATGGCATATTGTATTTGATGGAGCACATAACATACCAGACTAACATGTCTCTCCACATAAGAAATATGTTGCACAACTATACAGAACTGATAATAAAACTTTGCATCCTTTAGATACATTCCCGAGTTGTTCTATTGTGTCTTGTATGTATGCGGGGTGAAGGTTGTTTATGAAAAGGGATACTAGATAGGCCATATTTCTGTTTTTTGTCCTGGCCTGATCATGAGCAGAAATTTCCAGTTACCACTTCTTCTCAGGAGATCGCTGAAAAGGCCCATTTCATGAAAATTAAAGATAGATGAGTGACTATATTAAAGTTTCCAAAAATCCTTATAATGAATTTCAGTGTCATTTTTCTTTCCTTTGTTAAAGTGGAGTTACACTTTTAGTATGTTGTTGAAATATGACCTTGTTTTATGCTGTAATGAAGTATCAACAAAGGTTAAAAAAAAAGCTTCAGACTGCCCAGAATACGTAAGGACAGACTGCTGAGGCTTATAAGGTCACGATATTCCCCAAGGTACTCTGCTTCCGAGCAAAACATTTTCATTCTTCTAAAACAATTATCAAAAGCTAGACAGTAGCACGCAGGCTTACTACTACTGATTCATCTAACTAGTGGCTTTGTTTAACTCTTTTGGCTTCCAGAGGTGATAACATCTCGTAACAATATCTGTTATGGATTAAAATGTGCCATACGTGGAGGGTTTTTTTTTTCTCACAGATCTTGTCACTTTGATTAGATCTCTCTGAATAATGTCAACTGCTACATTGCTGATCAATAAATGTCCAATTGTTTTCAGACATTTTATTGCTCAAGAGAGTGATCAGGATTGGCTCTAAGTTGCCATTCATACTGCTGCTGGAAAACAAAAGTCAGCGACTAGTTTATGCGGTGCCTGAAAGTAAGTGTATTACCTAGGTATGGCATACATATCTGTGAAATTCTTCCTTCACATCATTTCAACTAAAAAAGTAGTGCTCAACAATATTAAGGGCCCTTTCACACTCATTTTACCGCAGCCTACCGCTAGGGCAAGGAAAGTCTGTGGGGGAGTTCATATTGCCTGTGGTGCGCTGCACTGCGCTGGAAGTACCGTATCTAATGCGAGCAAATACCTATGTTACCGTGTGGCTCTGGCGGCGATGTGCGGTGGACCAGAAGTCATGTAAGTGTATTGCAACGTGCGTGTTTATAAGTGGACCACCACATTTTTATGAGTCGCACATGTGCGCACGTCATCGGTTGGCCAACAGGATGTAAGTGTCACTTTCTGCTTGGCCGGCTGCCAGATGGGGATTACTGCGTACTAACGTGGTAACCACTACCTCCAATCCGCAGTATGAAACCAGCCAATTTTTTAATCAGAGTATGGTATGAAGTCAATAAAGTTACAGGATATTGATCTGGTCAATTAAGTAGCAGAGGAGGTTGATATTCAGTTTTAGCTGCTTGGATTATAGAGAAATTAGCAACAGGTGCACTAGAGCAATAGCTATGAGATAACAAGTGGAGGCCACAGAAATGTTTCCCTCATCTTTTCTTATTGCTTATTTCACAAGTAAGAGAAAGGGGAAATTGAGAGCCCACTGTAGTGTAGTATTTTTAAGCAAACAGATTCAAAATGAGTACCGTATATACTCGCAAGCAAGCCGACCCGCATGTAAGCCGACCCCCCCACTTTTACCCCAAAAAACAGGAAAAAATGATTGACCCTCATGTAAGCCGGGGGTAGGAAACGCTGGCCGCGTGATCCCCCCAGTATGTCCCAGTATAGCTAGTATAGTGCCCAGTATAGGTAGGTAGTGCTCAGTATAGCAAGTAAAATGCCCCAGTATAGCTAGTATAGTGCTCATTATAGCTAGTATAGTGCTCAGTATAGCTAGTATAGTGCTCATTATAGCTAGTGAAGTGCCCCAGTTTAGCTAGTATAGTGCTCAGTATAGGTAGGTAGTGCTCAGTATAGCTAGTAAAATGCCCCAGTATAGCTAGTATAGTGCTCAGTATAGTGCTCAGTATAACTAGTATAGTGCTCAGTATAGCTAGTATAGTGCTCAGTATAGCTAGTGAAGTGCCCCAGTTTAGCTAGTATAGTGCTCAGTATAGTGCCCCATTATAGCTAGTATAGTGCCCCCAGTATAGCTAGTATAGTGCCCCCAGTATAGCTAGTATAGTGCCCCATTATAGCTAGTATAGTGCCCCATTATAGCTAGTATAGTGCCCCCAGTATAGCTAGTATAGTGCCCCCAGTATAGCTAGTATAGTGCCCCCAGTATAGCTAGTATAGTGCCCCCAGTATAGCTAGTATAGTGCCCCCAGTATAGCTAGTATAGTGCCCCATTATAGCTAGTATAGTGCCCCATTATAGCTAGTATAGTGCCCCCAGTATAGCTAGTATAGTGCCCCCAGTATAGCTAGTATAGTGCCCCCAGTATAGCTAGTATAGTGCCCCCAGTATAGCTAGTATAGTGCCCCCAGTATAGCTAGTATAGTGCCCCCAGTATAGCTAGTATAGTGCCCCATATAGCTAGCATAGTGCCCCAGTATGGGTGGGTAGGTGCTGTCCCTCCCCGCTCCCCCTGCGGCCGCCGCTGGTGCTATTACCTCAGGCGGCGCCGCTTCCTCTATCCCCGTCCTCCTCCGGTAGTAACTCATTCACAGCAGCGCGCCTCTCGCTGCTGTGATGACGAGGAAACCATAGAGAGCGGCTTCCTGTAGCGCGATGCCGTTACTATGGGAACCGCTCTCTATGGTTTCCTGCGTCATCACAGCAGCGGGGGGCGCGCTGCTGTGAATGAGTTACCGGAGGAGGACGGGGATAGAGGCAGCGGCGCCGCCTAAGGTAATAGCAGCGGTGGCCGCGGGGGGAGCGGGGAGGGACAGCACCTATCCACCCACCCACCCACACATGACTCGCAAGCAAGCCGACCCCCCAACTTTTGGCCCACTTTTGGGGGGTCAAAAATTCGGCTTGCTTGCGAGTATATACGGTAATAGGTTATACTGACAAACAGGGCCGGATTTGTACTCTTTACTGCCCTAGGCCACTGTCACCAGCCGCCCCCCTTCAGTATATGTAGCGAGAAAAACCCTCCCCCCTTCCCTCTAGTATACATAGCTTGTTGACTACCCTCCTCACCGTATAGGTAGCCAGATGACTCTTCCCCCCTTTCCCTCCAGTATAGGTAGTTAGATGACCCCTACCCTCTAGTATATGTAGCCAAATGACTCCTCCCCCCTTTCCCTCCAGTATAAGTAGCCAGGTGACTCCCTTAATCCCTCCTTTTCCCATTCCCCCCTTTCAGTATAGGTAGTCAGTAGTGTTGGGCGAACAGTGTTCGCCACTGTTCGGGTTCTGCAGAACATCACCCTGTTCGGGTGATGTTCGAGTTCGGCCGAACACCTGATGGTGTTCGGCCAAACTGTTCGGCCATATGGCCGAACTAAGAGCGCATGGCCGAACGTTCCCCGAACGTTCGGCTAGCGCTGTGATTGGCCGAACGTGTCACGTGGTTCGGACCCGAACGCACTCTGATTGGCCGAATGGGTCACGTGGTTCGGGTAAATAAATACCCGATCCACGTCATTTCTCCGCCATTTGTCTGTGGGTTTAGCTTTGGGTAGGCAGGCAGGGTAGTTCTCTCTCCAGCCAGGCTAGCCAGGGTCCCCCGGTCATTGTGTCGCTGCTAGGAATAGTAGTACACCGCTCACCCACACTATATAGCATTGTGTTTACTGCCACTCTGTGTCTCTCTGCTGGGAACAGTAGTACACCGCTCACCCTGTATAGCATTGTGCTCTGTGTCGCTGCTGGGAATAGTAGTACACCGCTCACCCACACTATATAGCATTGTGTTTACTGCCACTCTGTGTGTCTGCTGGGAATAGTAGTACACCGCTCAGCCACACTATATAGCATTGTGTTTACTGCCACTCTGTGGGTCTGCTGGGAACAGTAGTACACCGCTCACCCTGTATTGCATTGTGCTCTGTGTCGCTGCTGGGAATAGTAGTTCACCGCTCAGCCACACTATATAGCATTGTGTTTACTGCCACTCTGTGTGTCTGCTGGGAACAGTAGTACACCGCTCACCCTGTATAGCATTGTGCTCTGTGTCGCTGCTGGGAATAGTAGTACACTGCTCACCCACACTATATAGCATTGTGTTTACTGCCACTCTGTGTGTCTGCTGGGAACAGTAGTACACCGCTCAGCCACACTATATAGCATTGTGTTTACTGCCACTCTGTGTGTCTGCTGGGAACAGTAGTACACCGCTCACCCTGTATAGCATTGTGCTCTGTGTTGCTGCTGGGAATAGTAGTTCACCGCTCAGCCACACTATATAGCATTGTGTTTACTGCCACTCTGTGTGTCTGCTGGGAACAGTAGTACACCGCTCACCCTGTATAGCATTGTGCTCTGTGTCGCTGCTGGGAATAGTAGTACACTGCTCACCCACACTATATAGCATTGTGTTTACTGCCACTCTGTGCGTCTGCTGGGAATAGTAGTACACCGCTCAGCCACACTATATAGCATTGTGTTTACTGCCACTCTGTGTGTCTGCTGGGAACAGTAGTACACCGCTCACCCTATATAGCATTGTGCTCTGTGTCACTGCTGGGAATAGTAGTACACCGCTCACCCACACTATATAGCATTGAGTTTACTGCCACTCTGTGTATCTGCTGGGAACAGTAGTACACCGCTTACCCACCACTGTATAGCATTGTGCTCTGTGTCGCTGCTGGGAATAGTAGTACACCGCTCACCCGCCACTGTATAGCATTTCTGTACTGCCACTGTACTGCTGCCAGTCAGCGTGTACTTTTACGGATAAGTGAAATGAAGAAGAAATCCTGTGAAAGAGGGAGGGGCAAGGGAAGAGGTGTTCCCCCTGACGGTTCACGTACAGGCCACAGTGGAGCACCGAAGAAAACTCACTCAATACCGCCCATGTTGTCCAGGAAATCAACCCTCACAAATCCAAAAGAACAGGACCAGATAATTAATTGGATGACCTCTCAAGCGTCCAGCAGTGGGTTAAGCAGCACCAGCATATCACGCACGAGGTCCGAGTCCTCAGCCAGTTACAAGGAGCCAGTGGGCACAAAGCAGACACAACCGGCAGCGACACCACGCACACAACTGCCAAATAACCAGTCCGAAGAATTTCCTCAGGACACAATGGGGTATTCGCAGGAGCTATTCCCAGCCCAACAAACTTCCACCTTTCAAAGGTCAATGGAACTGCCAGAAATTTTGTGCACGGATTCACAACCATTGACTGTGGGAAATGCACCGCGCACTGAAATGCAAGGCGAGTCCGAGGAGGATTCGGAAACCCAAATCCCATAACAAGTTGGGCAGGAGGGGTTTCAATTGCAGGAGGTCGGCCGAGAAGATCTTGAAGATGACGTTGGAGTGTGCTGCGCAGAGGTTGTTGTGGGGAGCTCTACTCCACGGCGGCGGCCCACAATCACATATGACGAGTTTGAGGAGATGGAAGAGGAGGAGGAGGGTATGGACAATGTTGACAGAGACCCAGATTTTGTATGTGAAGGAGAACATCGCCGTCGTAGCAGCAGCACAGATGGGTCTATTGAAGAACCCATTGCTGCACGAGTTCGACTTGTGCCACAAGGTAGGCGGCGCGTAATTTCAGGCACCACAAGCGTGGAAGTTCAAGTGAGACAAAAAAGAGGCGCAAACAGAAATCGCCAGCAAGGCAGGTGCTCCAAAGTCTGGCCTTTCTTTGAAGACTGCAGTGAGGATGGTACCATGGTGATTTGCAAGGTGTGCAAGACCCGCCTGAGCAGGGGGAAACATATTAACAACCTCTCCACCACCAGCATGACCCGCCACATGGTATCCAAACATCCCACTCTGTGGCCGCCAGGACAGGGTACCAGCAGCAACACTGCCTCCCTTGGGGTCACCGGACTCACCACCAGACCCTCCTCAGCAGCAGCAGTAGCCCAGCCATTGCGTGGTTCACAACAACATTCACAAACATCAGACGACGCTGACACTGTCACTTTCCGGAATAGTGCTCTTGAGGTCTCCCAGTTATCAAACACAACAACCAGCAGCCGTTCAGTGTGCAGCCCTACGGTTCAGTTGTCTGTCTCGGAGATGCTTGAGCGCAAGAGGAAATTGCCAGAAAATGACCCCCGGGCAGTGGCACTAACAGCCAGCATAGCCAAGCTTCTGGCCTGCGAAATGCTGACATATCGAGTGGTGGAGACAAACAGCTTCAAGGGCATGATGTCAGTGGCCATCCCACGTTAAGTGGTTCCCAGCCGCTACCACTTTGCACGCTCTGCAGTGCCTGAGTTGCATGAGCACGTGGTCAGCAAAATAACCCGAAGCTTGAAGAACGCCGTTGCCTGCAAGGTTCACCTCACCACTGACACCTGGACAAGTGCGTTTGGCCAGGGTCGATACATCTCCCTTACCGCGCACTGGGTGAACCTTGTGGAGCCTGGCAGCGATTCCTCACCTGCTACGGCGTGGGTGTTACCCACGCTGCAAACAGCTGCACCGCCGTCCCTCCCACTGGATAACAACAGCAGCACCTACCTCTCTGACTCCTTCTCCTCCAACGCATCTCAAAGCTGTACCTCATCCGGAAACGCTAACCCAGCAGCAGTAGGATCATGGAAGCAGTGCAGCACAGCTGTTGGCATGCGTCAGCAAGCGTTGCTGAAGCTGATCTGCCTTGGGGATAAACAGCACACAGGGGAGGAAATTTGGAGGGGAATAAAGGAACAGACGGATTTGTGGCTGGCACCGCTGGACCTGAAACCGGGCATGGTTGTGTGTGATAATGGGAGTAATCTCATTCGCGCTTTAAGGTTGGCTAAGCTGACACACATCCCTTGCCTGGCGCACGTGATGAACCTAGTAGTTCAGTGGTTCCTGAGGACAAGGACATACCCAGGCGTGGCCGATCTTCTGTTGAAGGTGCGACGAGTGGCCAAACATTGCAGAAATTCCAGTACTGCTTCGGGGGCACTCGCCAAGATGCAGGAGCGCTTCAATCTCCCCCACCATCGCTTGCTGTGTGATGTCCCTACGCGCTGGAATTCTACGCTGCACATGCTAGCCCGCTTTTGCGAGCAGAAGAGTGCAGTGGTCCAGTACATGACGGTGCAGTACCGAGGCGCATCCGGACAGCTGCCAAGCTTCTGTGGATCCGATTGGGCCAACATGTTGGACCTCTGCCAAGTCCTCCAAAATTTTGAGCAATCCACGTTGCTTGTGAGCAGTGACAACTCTTCAGTCAGCATTACCATACCACTGCTGTGTTTACTGAAGAAGTCAATGTTGAAAATCAAGGAAACAGCTGTCATGATGCAACTGGGGGAATCTGAAGGAGAAAACGATCAGCGTGATGGTACCAACATCAGGCCATCCGCCTCAGGAAACGCTGGCCCCAGCAGCTATGACGAAGAAGAGGAGGAGGAACAGCTGGAGTTGGAGCAGGAATTTCATGCCACCACTGATGAGGGCCAGAGCGGTGCACGTTGGACTTCCACAATTCAGCGTGAATGGTCAGCAGAAGCAGACCAGGAAGAAGGTGACGACTATAATGCATCACAACAACTATCACAACGCTCACAAGAGGATGATGAGGATTCTGGCAGGACTCTGGCACACATGGCTCAATTCATGCTAGACTGCATTGAACGCGACCCACGCATTGTGCGCATTCTGGACAACACAAATTACTGGGTTTATACCCTTCTGGATCCACGGTACAAACACAATGTTCCAAAACTGCTTGAAGAAAGAGTCAGACAGGTCAAAATGGAAGAATACCAGCAGGCCCTTGTGGAGACTTTAGAGAGGAGATTGACATCCTCCCCCTCCTCTAGCCAGTTGTACGCCGACAGACTGACTTCCGCAAACACAGGACGACCAGGAGGGCAGCAAACAACACAAGCCGCAGCTAGTGCCCAAAAGGGAATGGCATCGGCAGTGTGCTTGGAGTGGGAAAATTTTCTGACACCCATGCAGCAGCCCACAGAACAGCAAGCGTGCAGATCCACCTCCAACACCGATCGCCTGGAGAAGATGGTCAAGGACTACATGTCAGATGGCGTAGCTGTGTTGAACAATCCATCTGCACCCTTCAACTATTCGGTATCGAAGCTAGACACCTGGCACAAACTGGCAATGTACGCAATAGAGGTGCTGGCTTGCCCGGCAGCCAGCGTTATGTCGGAACGCTGTTTCAGTGCTGCCGGAGGCATCGTCACAGATCGGCGTATCCGCCTCTCCACAGAAAATGCAGACCGTCTGACTCAAATTAAAATGAATCAATCCTGGATTGGAAACGACTATGCAACACTCCTGGACCCCAACCAAGTAACATGAACAATGACCATCTGTGATGGGTTAGCGTTTCCGGTCCCTGTTTATTGAACCTCTTATCTTTATTACATTTATGACTGCATGGCGGCAAAAAGCATGCTATCCGCACGCTTCTTGTCCTCATGCAAGGCCTGGGTTGTTGTGCCTGAAAGCGTGGCCTTCTCCTCCTGCGCCTCCTCCTGTTCCATCACGTGTGCTGCTGCTGGGTTAGCGTTTCCGGTCCCTGTTTATGGAACCTCTTATCTTTATTACATTTATGACTGCATGGCGGCAAAAAGCATGCTATCCGCACGCTTCTTCTCCTCATGCAAGGCCTGGGTTGTTGTGTCTGAAAGCGTGGCCTTCTCCTCCTGCGCCTCCTCCTGTTCCATCACGTGTGCTGCTGCTGGGTTAGCGTTGCCGGTCCCTGTTTATGGAACCTCTTATCTTTATTACATTTGTGACTGCATGGCGGCAAAATGCATGCTATCCGCATGCTTCTTGTCCTCATGCAAGGCCTGGGTTGTTGTGTCTCAAAGCGTGGCCTTCTCCTCCTGCGCCTCCTCCTGTTCCATCACGTGTGCTGCTGCTGGTTTAGCATTGCCGGTCCCTGTTTATGGAACCTCTTATCTTTATTACATTTATGACTGCATGGCGGCAAAAAGCATGCTATCCGCACGCTTCTTCTTGTCCTCATGCAAGGCCTGGGTTGTTGTGTCTGAAAGCGTGGCCTTCTCCTCCTGCGCCTCCTCCTGTTCCATCACGTGTGCTGCTGCTGGGTTAGCGTTGCCGGTCCCTGTTTATGGAACCTCTTATCTTTATTACATTTATGACTGCATGGCGGCAAAATGCATGCAATCCGCACGCTTCTTGTCCTCATGCAAGGCCTAGGTTGTTGTGTCTCAAAGCGTGGCCTTCTCCTCCTGCGCCTCCTCCAGTTCCATCACGTGTGCTGCTGCTGGGTTAGCGTTGCCGGTCCCTGTTTATGGAACCTCTTATCTTTATTACATTTATGACTGCATGGCAGCAAAATGCATGCTATCCGCACGCTTCTTGTCCTCATGCAAGGCCTGGGTTGTTGTGTCTGAAAGCGTGGCCTTCTCCTCCTGCGCCTCCTCCTGTTCCATCACGTGTGCTGCTGCTGGGTTAGCGTTGCCGACCCCTGTTTATGGAACCTCTTATCTTTATTACATTTATGACTGCATGGCGGCAAAAAGCATGCTATCCGCACGCTTCTTCTTGTCCTCATGCAAGGCCTGGGTTGTTGTGTCTCAAAGCGTGGCCTTCTCCTCCTGCACCACCTCCTGTTCCATCACGTGTGCTGCTGCTGGTGTAGCGTTGCCGCTCCCTGTTTATGGAACCTCTTATCTTTATTACATTTATGACTGCATGGCGGCAAAATGCATGCTACCTGTGCAAAGAAAACAGACATTTCCCGCATTTAAAAGACAGTTTTCCCTTTGAAACTTTAAAATCGATTTTCTCAAAAACTATAAGCTCTTTTTGCTAATTTTTTTTCCTCTTGTACCCACTCCCAAGGTGCACATACCCTGTAAATTTGGGGTATGTAGCATGTAAGGAGGCTTTACAAAGCACGAAAGTTCGGGTCCCCATTGACTTCCATTATGTTCGGAGTTCGGCGCGAACACCCGAACATCGCGGCCATGTTCGGCGAACGTTCGCGAACCCGAACATCCAGGTGTTCGCCCAACACTAGTAGTCAGCTCGCCATCACACCGCAGCAGCCATCAGTGTCACTCATTTCTCAGCTCGTCTACAGAGCCAAGCTTCCTCTTCCCCTCTGTCTCCAATGCTGCCCAAGTCCATAGCCGCCAGCCGCAATGCAAACGTGCACAGAGAGCAAGGTTGCCGCTGCACAGGCCGCTGGCAACAGAGTACCGCGGTTAGGCGCTCGCCTGATCTCCCTGCATTGAAGCATTTGCAAGTTTGCAAATGCTGCATAAGTTCAGCCTGCTGCTTTGGTGCCCTTGCTCTTGTGGTGCCCTAGGCCATGGCCTAGGCGGCCTTGGCCTAAATCTGGCCCTGCTGACAAATGTGGGTTACCTTACCTGTAGGTAAACACTTCATAGGCGATAGGAGAACTTAAGCTCATCCCCTCAGGGAAGTTAAGATGTAGCTCTCCGTAGAATTTAGGGAAATGGGAGAACTCCTCCACACAAGGTGGACCTAGAGGCGCCACGCTCGCTTGGACTTAAAGCAGCTGCTCCTGTCTTATTGCCTGAAGAAGTGACCTTGGTCCTATGACACACATTGCATTTTTGGAGTAATTAATTAAAGAATTTTGCTGATAAAACCCACACTTCTTCAATGGGGAGGTAAGTGCTACTTCCCCTATTTATTTACCTCAATGATTTCATCTGATTGGCGCCTCTGAGTTCCTGCTTACTATGCTTTTTTCACTAGTTTCCACATCCGGACCACACTAATTGAAATCTATGCCCTGTTAGGACCTGTTATCCCTGCCAGGGTGTAGATTTCAATTAACCCACCGCACACTCCTGCCATTACCGCTGATCATGCCGCTCTCCCGCCGGTGTAGCTGGCCCTCTCTAGTCCTAGTATTTTAAGTACATTGTGAGGACTAGAGAGGGTCATCTACACCTCTATTTTACATTGGCGCAGATTTCTATTTATATATAGCGGGGGATCAGCAAAAACACCCTCTCCAATTCACTCTTGTTACCTCACATTGATCCCCACTTATTAGTGGGAATCTATGTTTTACCATATTTTGTAAATAAACGTCTTCATTTTATCGAGTGGTAAATAGTCACGCTTTTCATACTAGAGGGCCCAGTCTTGTATGACCATGTGTTACATGTTCATTTTCCCCTGTACAAATTGTGGTAGTGTTGCATAAAAGTTACAATAACCTGTGCTTTATTAAGGTTTTTTTTACCCTTACAATTTCTTTTTTTTTCTCTTCTCAAATCTCTAGCCCACTGATCAGTGCTAGTATCGTTCTTTCTCTTTTCCAGTTCTTCTAAGTGGTCCTCTCTCTTTTTGATGGAACCATTGATCGTGCAGTAAACACTGCCTCTTGCTGTGTCTGACCTTGTCAAAATAGTTTCCAGTGTTATTCATTCGCTTTGCGAATGTCAAGTGTTATAGCTAAACAGTGTAGCTATCATCAACCACATAGGACATATTCATGCTGACTGCAGAACATACAGCTTATATTTATTGTTTTAAATTTATTATGAACACAACAAAAGGATAGAGCTTTGTTCTACGTCACAGTTCAGTTGGGGAGTGATAAGACTGATGAGACTGCATGTGTATATTTAGTCACCCGTAGTTTACCTAATTCAAGAATGTTAGTTTTATAGCAAGGTTAATGTTAGCATGTTAGCAATATATAACTAGTTTAACCTTTTCATGTCCTGAGGATGAATAGGACTTAGATCTAAGCCCTCAGTAATTAATGAGCATGGAGTGGGTGCCAAAATGTATCTGTGCTTATTATACCCAGTAAAGGCTAATCAGTGAAGACCTACATGATGTCTGATTCTCCTATCCTGGGCCCCCCACATGTAGAGATCAGCAACTGGAAGGGATGCTGAGGTAAATGGTGTCTCCCCTCTCACCGTTGCTGATGTGATCACAGCTCTCATGTTTCTTATTCTGGAGCTGACCACAGTTGTCACTTGAGAGATGTATTACTTTTCAATCTTCCAATGCTAATTTCTACATGTGGCAAGATGGGACCACTAGTCCACCAGGACAGGGAACACCACAAGGAGACAAAATGTATGAACCTTTATTAGTCTGTCACTTCACAGGCAGCCTATTGGGCCAATCAAAGTGCGGGGATCTCGTCCATTAACCTCACTGGCATTATGATGATTTCCAGGTTATAGTGTCTGAAAGCGTTTTTTCACATGCCTTCAGACCCTAAAAATCATACCACTAGATAGATCTGCAGCAGCCCTACACACAACTCACCTCCCATGGATCCAGCTCGGGATTACCACTCTGAGCTGCGGATTTCCTAGCCTGACTCGGGATTACCGCTAAGTAGGTTAAAGCCACTGGACCCGCCAGGGCTCAGGTGCGGGTTCAGTGGAGCGGCCGTTAGTTAGATGGAGCTAAGGTAAGTTACCAGTGCACGCTAGCTGCACTACCAAAGCATAGCGCGCGCTGAGCTCGCACTCCTGTCATTAAGCAGCACAGTTTAACATATCGTGTTGTTTTGGGCACATTTACATAAAACAGAGGTTTATTATTTTTTTTCTTTATTTTTTTTTCCACGATCATTTGGCTGCCAGATGTTTTGCACCAGGCAGTATCCACGGTATTGTCTTAGGCTCAACACACACCATACAATCTTGGTTGTACAGATTTACCAAATCTATGTAGTATAAGGGCCAACAGATTGAAAATACCTTGAATAATTGATTGGATAAGCTCTTTAACCACTTGAGGACCCACCCTTTACCCCCCCCCCCCTTAAGGACCAGCGCTGTTTGTTGTGATCTGTGCTGGGTGGGCTCTGCAGCCCCCAGCACAGATCAGGGTGCACGCAGAGCGATCAGATCGCCCCCCTTTTTTCCCCCCTATGGGGATGATGTGCTGGGGGGGTCTGATCGCTCCTGCCTGCAGGCATGTTGCGGGGGGGCACCTCAAAGCCCCCCTCCGCGGCGACATTCTCCCCCTCCCTCTCCTACCTTTCCCCCCCGGTGATCCGGGCTGCACAGGACGCTATCCGTCCTGTGCAGCCAGTGACAGGACGTCCCCTGTCACATGGCGGTGATCCCCGGCCGCTGATTGGCCGGGGATCACCGATCTGCCTTACGGCGCTGCTGCGCAGCAGCGCCGTACAATGTAAACAAAGCGGATTATTTCCGCTTGTGTTTACATTTATCCTGCGAGCCGCCATCGGCGGCCCGCAGGCTATTCACGGTGCCCCCGCCGTGAATTGATAGGAAGCAGCCGCTCGCGCGAGCGAGTGGCTGCTTCCTGATTAATCAGCCTGCAGTACTGCGTCGCTGGTCCTGCAGCTGCCACTTTGCCGACGCACGGTATAAGCGTGCGGTCGGCAAGTGGTTATACTACATGAAAGTGGTAAGATTGAACAACCAAGATTGTATGGTGTGTGTTGAGCCTTACAGATTTCACGATAGTCCTATGCATTTTCTATCACATGGCTTGAAAAAAAGGAAGCTCTGTGACATCAACTGCAACCTCTTTTGTAAAATCATTGCAAGAGTAAATGTTTGTAAAAGAAGAAAAGTAGGCATGCACCATCCGTCCTATACTGACTGGTTTTTATTGCATCATCTTTACATCAAAAAGCAGAGTGCATCAGGATACAACCTTGTGTAAGGTCTTCATCCGGAGACCAGAAGAGCAACCGTGGGTGTGGAGGTGGGGTGTCGGGCACAGATGTGGGACAAGCGATGGCCGTTTTGCGTCCTCCTGGATGCTTGGTCATGCTGCGTTCCACTGCAGGAGTAAATGTTTTCCAGTGCCTGCTACATAGAGAATACTACTACCTCTACTAGTGGTACTGCTAATACTACTGCTATTGCTAATACTACTAAAACTACAACAACTACTACTACTAATTATTATAATTATTAGCAATTCACTGGGACCCATAGCAACATACTGGAGGAAGCAAAGGCCAGCACACTGCAGCTAGTGTACTATCAGTACAGGCACAGAGTAACAGCTTATACTGTACATCCTGGAGGTAGCAGATATCAGCACACACTGCAGCTAGTTTACTATCAGTACAGGCACAGAGTAACAGCTTATAATGTACATACTGAAGGCAGCAGAGATCAGCACACGCTGAAGCTAGGTTACTATCAGTACAGGCACAGAGTAACCACTTATTTTGTACATACTTGAGGTAGCAGAGATCAGCAGACACTGCAGCTAGTTTACTATCAGTACAGGCACAGAGTGACAGCTTATTGGTGGCAGCAGAGATCATCACATGCTGCAGCTAGTATACTATCAGTACAGGCACAGGGTAACAGTTTATATTGGAAGTAGCAGAGATCAATACACACTGCAGCTGGTTCACTATTAGTATAGGCACTAAGTAACAGCTTACACTGTACATACTGGAGGCAGCAAAAATCAGCACACACTGCAGCTAGTATACTATCAGTACAGGCATAGAGTATCAGCTTATACTGTACATACAACAGGTAGCAGAGATCAGCACACACTGCAGCTAGTTTACTCTCAGTACAGGCACAGAGTAACAACTTATACTGTACGTACTGGAGGCAGCAGAGATCAGCACACACTGCTGCTAGTATACTATCAGTACAGGCAGAGAGTATCACCTTAAACTGTACATACTGGAGGTAGCAGGAATAGTAGCTAGATCTGTGCCGCCTCCAGACCCCCCTTCCTCTGCAGTATAATAGCTAGATGTGTCCCCTAATCCACCCCTCCCCCCATGCACACAGTAAAGTAGCTAGATTTGTACCTTCCCCCCTCCCCCCAGTATAATAACACACACACACACACACACACACACACACACACACACACACACACACACACACACAAGCTAGAAGTGTTTCAACTCCCCTCCCTCCAGTGTGGTAGCTCCTCCACCTCCTCCCCGCAGAATTACTGAGCTGCACAGTGTGGAAGACAGGCAGCACTCACCTCCTCCTTGTTGTTCCAGGGGCTTTAGGTTCTGTCTCTCTTCTCTGTAGTGTAGCTCTGCACTTCCTGCTTCTGACATCCGGCACTAGAGTCCAAACAGAGGAGCAGGAAGTTCAGAGCAGCTACACTACAGAGGAGACAGACAGACCTGCATCGCCTGGAGCAAGGTTAAAGGTGAGTGAGTGCTTGCCTGCCTGCTGGTGCCTATTATTACCACTGCTGCTAGTGGGAGAGCTGCAGCTGTCAGCCTGTGAATGTGAACTCCATCCACAGGCTGCTAGCTGCGGCTCTCCCACTAGCAGCAGTGATAATAGGCTGATAGCCATGGACCTGCCCACACCTCATGCGAGTCTCCCCTAAGCTGCACGTTACCACCAGGTCCCGACAGGGTCTCCTCCAGCACTTCAGGCAGCCTCCACCCAGTCACAGCTGCTGTGCCACGGTCCTCCTCCTCTCCTCATCTTCAGCCACACATCAGGATGCCACTCCTCCTTCCTCCCTGGCCAGAACTACAAAGTAATGGTCTGTGTAACGATCGGTGAAGCACAGAGAGGATCTGATTACCGGTGATCTGCAGTATCACTGGAAATACAGATGTATACCAGATTATAAGTGATCTGCAGTATCACCGATAATCCGATATACCAACTAACCTCTGTTCACCTGAGTAGAGTGTAGTGTTTTGGTGCAACAGTAACAATTTGAGGACAAGGCCTCAGTGCAGTCAGGAGTACTGCACGGATTCCTTCCGCAGACCCGAACTCTCCAAGACGGGAGGAGTCAGGCTGACAGTAGGAAGGAAGGTCTGAAAGTAACCCTAGGAGGAAGTGTCACTAACAGAACGGGGAACCGCCTCTAACAGGAAGGTCGGTTCTCGAGGTCGGACAAGCCAGGTCGTACACACACGGACAGATAAAGTACAAGATCAGGAGGCAGAGGCGGAGTCTAAGTACAGGCGGGGTTCGGCAACAGAGTATCAGATATATCGAGGTACAAGATCAGGAGGCAGAGGCGGAGTCTAAGTACAGGCAGGGTTCGGCAACAGAGTATCAGATATATCGAGGTACAAGATCAGAGTTCAGGAGGATAGTCAGGCAGGCAAAGAGTCATAACAGATAAACACGATCAAACTAGTACTTTAAGCTATCAACAGAATCTAGCTAAGTGTAGGATTACAGCTCCAGCTGGTCCCGGCACACTTGCGGATCTGACTATGGATCTGGGTGCTTCCACATATGTGATCGCAACGCCAGACAACCAGCAACTGAACAGCCAGCCGTATATATGCTCTACTCCTGCCCAGCACTTCCCCTAAGTGCTGAACCAATGAGAAGTGGAATCTGTGTCAGCTGACCAGCCTGGTCAGCTGACTCACTTCTGGCTGTAATATAAGCCCTGCCTCATAGCGCGCACGCGTGTCCTTCTGAACCTGTGTGGACTAGTAGTCCCAGCCACACCAGACACGTCTTGTATGCCAGACACGGGAGCCGTCGCACTGCACGCGGCGGCTTCTCCGCGTTCACTCCCACCACTAGCCGCCATGTCACGCACGGGGACAGCCGCCTCAGACTGAGTGCCCCCCCCGAGGAGTGGACTCCGGACAGCTCCTTCCAGGTTTTTCTGGATGCAAAGTGTGAAACTCTCTCTTTAACTCATCAGCATGCATGCGAGTCCCTGGTACCCATTGTCTCTCCTCAATGCCGTACCCTTTCCAATGCACTAAATATTGTACCGAGTTCTGAACAATGCGTGAGTGTAATATTTTTTCCACCTCGTACTCAGGTTGGTCCTCCACCATCACCGGAGGAGGAGGAGTAGGACCCACATGAACCGCAGGTTTAAGTAGGGACACGTGAAACGACCTTACGCCCCGTATGCTGGCAGGAAGATCAATGGCGTAAGTGACGTTGTTAATTCTTTTGGTCACGGAAAATGGACCCACAAACCTGGGGCCCAGTTTGGCAGATGGCTGCTTTAAGGTCAAGTGACGTGTGGACACCCAGACTAAATCCCCTGGCTGAAACTTCCATTCCACGGACCGTCTCTTGTCCGCTTGACCCTTCTGACTCTGAAACGCCTTCTGTAAGTTCCCCTTAACAATTCCCCAATTGTCCCTGAGTGTTCTCTGCCAAACCTCCAGTGCTGGAAATGGAGAAGAGACAACTGGAAAAGGGGAGAATTTGGGTGACCTCCCTGTCACAATCTGGAATGGAGAGAAACCAGACGAAGAATTCTTCAAATTATTTTGTGCAAATTCCGCGAAGGGCAAAAATTTTGCCCAATCACTCTGTGCCTCCGCAACGTAACATCTTAGGAATTGCTCCAAAGACTGGTTAATTCGTTCAGTCTGCCCATTTGTCTGTGGGTGGTAGCCTGACGAGAAAGACAATTTCATGCCCATTTGGTGGCAAAATGCCCTCCAGAATCCAGACAAAAATTGGACTCCCTTATCTGACACAATGTCTTCCGGAATGCCATGCAGCCGGAAGACGTGAACGATGAACAATTCGGCCAGTTCTTGAGCCGAGGGGAGTCATTTCAGGGGCACAAAATGGGCCATTTTGCTAAAACGGTCGACTACCACCCAAATGACCAACATGCCTTCAGACCTGGGCAATTCCCCCACAAAATCCATGGACAAGTGGGTCCATGGCTCACTCGGGGTGGGTAAAGGCTGCAACCTTCCTACAGATGCCAGCCGGGAGGGTTTACTCTTGGCACATACCGCACACTCCCTGACATACTCCTTGCAATCTGTTGCCAAAGAAGGCCACCAAGCACACCCGGCAATCAGATCCTGCATTCTGGCAGCTCCAGGATGACCAGCATTCTTATGGGCGTGAAAGAGTTGCAGGACTTGTAAACGAAATGGCAGTGGGATAAACATGACCCCTTCAGGTTTTCCCTCAGGAACATCCTGCTGAAAGGGACCCAAAACCTCCGTCCAATCCTCCCAAGTCTCCGTGGCGGCTAACACTAGTTTCTGCGGGATGATGGACTCAGGAGCGGGGGGCTGTGCTGTCTCTGGTTCAAAACACCTGGAGAGGGCATCTGCCTTGACGTTTTTGCTGCCTGGAGTGTACGTGATTATAAACCTGAACCTCGTAAAAAATAAAGACCACCGGGCCTGACGGGGACTTAGTCTCTTAGCCCCCTCGATGTATTCCAAGTTCTTGTGGTCGGTGTAAACTGTGATCGTGTGTTCTGCCCCCTCTAACCAATGGCGCCATTCCTCAAATGCCAACTTAATGGCCAGAAGTTCCCGGTTGCCTATATCGTAATTTTTTTCTGCAGGTGAAAACCTACGGGAAAAGTAAGCGCACGGGTGTAATCTGCCCTGCAACCCAGATCGTTGAGACAGCACCGCCCCCACCTCAACCTCTGAGGCATCAACCTCCACGATAAAGGGAAAGGACGTGTCCACATGCCTCAAAATTGGTGCTGAGCAAAATAATTTCTTCAAATGAGAAAATGCTGCCACGGCCTCAGGGGACCAGTGGTTGGTATCTGCCCCCTTTTTCGTGAGACTGGTAAGGGGGGCAACTATCGTGGAGTACCCCTTAATGAACCTCCTGTAATAGTTCGCAAAACCTAAAAATCTCTGTAGGGCCTTCAACCCCACTGGCTGAGGCCACTCCAACACAGCTGTGACTTTGGCAGGATCCATTGACAGGCCCGAGGTGGAAATTACGTACCCTAGGAACGTGACAGTGGTCACCTCGAAAATACACTTTTCCACCTTAGCATAGAGCATATTTTGTCTTAATTTGTTCAAGACAAATTTCACATGGACCCTGTGCTCGGAGAGGTTATTGGAATAGATAAGTATATCATCAAGGTATACCAACACGAATCTACCCAATACCTCCCGGAATACCTCATTGATTAATTCTTGGAAGACGGCTGGCACATTGCACAACCCGAAGGGCATCACTAAGTACTCGTAATGCCCGTCGGGTGTGTTGAAGGCCGTCTTCCATTCATCGCCCTTTCTAATGCGGATTAGGTTGTATGCCCCCCTCAGATCAAACTTAGAGAAGATCTTTGCGGTTGTGACCTGCGCGAATAAATCGTCTATCATTGGTAACGGATAGCGATTTTTCACCGTGATTTTATTGAGACCCCGGTAATCGATACAAGGTCGAAGACCTCCGTCTTTCTTCTTAACAAAAAAGAAACCGGCCCCAGCAGGTGACCGGGAGGGCCGGATGAACCCCTTGGCCAAGTTGTCACGAATGTACTCCTGCATAGCCATCTTCTCTGGACCGGACAAGTTATACAGGTGACCCCTAGGGGGCATACGTATGTCATCACTAGGAGGGGATCGCACTGAATCAACTGACGTCTGGAGGGTTCGCACAGAGCCTGATAGGGCATCAATTATGGCTTTGTGCTGGCCCAGTGCTTGATGGATGCTATCCACCGAAGTGGCAAGCACAGTCAGAGGGTCAGCGCGTGTTTCCATCTGTTTTTTGGTCTGGCGTTCTGTAACGATCGGTGAAGCACAGAGAGGATCTGATTACCGGTGATCTGCAGTATCACTGGAAATACAGATGTATACCAGATTATAAGTGATCTGCAGTATCACCGATAATCCGATATACCAACTAACCTCTGTTCACCTGAGTAGAGTGTAGTGTTTTGGTGCAACAGTAACAATTTGAGGACAAGGCCTCAGTGCAGTCAGGAGTACTGCACGGATTCCTTCCACAGACCCGAACTCTCCAAGACGGGAGGAGTCAGGCTGACAGTAGGAAGGAAGGTCTGAAAGTAACCCTAGGAGGAAGTGTCACTAACAGAACGGGGAACTGCCTCTAACAGGAAGGTCGGTTCTCAAGGTCAGAAAAGCCAGGTCGTACACACACGGACAGATAAAGTACAAGATCAGGAGGCAGAGGCGGAGTCTAAGTACAGGCGGGGTTCGGCAACAGAGTATCAGATATATCGAGGTACAAGATCAGGATGCAGAGGCGGAGTCTAAGTACAGGCAGGGTTCGGCAACAGAGTATCAGATATATCGAGGTACAAGATCAGAGTTCAGGAGGATAGTCAGGCAGGCAAAGAGTCATAACAGATAAACACGATCAAACTAGTACTTTAAGCTATCAACAGAATCTAGCTAAGTGTAGGATTACAGCTCCAGCTGGTCCCGGCACACTTGCGGATCTGACTACGGATCTGGGTGCTTCCACATATGTGATCGCAACGCCAGACAACCAGCAACTGAACAGCCAGCCGTATATATGCTCTACTCCTGCTCAGCACTTCCCCTAAGTGCTGAACCAATGAGAAGTGGAATCCGTGTCAGCTGACCAGCCTGGTCAGCTGACTCACTTCTGGCTGTAATATAAGCCCTGCCTCATAGCGCGCGCGCGTGTCCTTCTGAACCTGTGTGGACTAGTAGTCCCAGCCACACCAGACACGTCTTGTATGCCAGACGCGGGACCCGTCGCACTGCACGCGGCGGCTTCTCCGCGTTCACTCCCACCACTGGCCGCCATGTCACGCACGGGGACAGCCGCCTCAGACTGAGTGGAGGCGGCTGCCTCCCCGTGCCCTGACATACTGCGCACGGAAAGAGCCGCCTCCGCCTGACACATGGCGGCGGCTCTTCCGCGCTTTCTCACAGTCTGGTCCGGCAGCCGGCCAGTGAGGTATCAATCCGTCAGCCAAAATAGTCCCCCCTCACCTGCTATACGCGGGGACTCGGGGAGGGAGGAGGGCTGGGAGGGGGCCCGGCTTTGTTATAAATATATATATAGTTTTAAAAAAAGTCCTCTCAGCTGTGGGCCCTCTGTGGCATAGGGCCGGTGGCGGGCCCCATAGCAATTACTACTGTTGCTATGGCAATTGCTATGTCACTGATTATTATTATTATTTATATCATTTAAGCAAACTTCACTATTAGGAGTTTTTCAAGACCTTTCAAGAAGTCTACAAGCCACACCCACACTCCCCTCCCCTTCTACACTAAATGTCTTGGGTTACTTATAAACATGGGCGTAACAATAGACCCTGCAAGGAAAGCACCCGCAGGAGGGCTCAGAAATCACATGGGGCCCCGTGGGGGGAGAAGTTTATTTTCCCGTCCTAAGAGACTGACAACTAAGGGCAAGGAGTGAAAAAAAACGTTTTGCTCTCTGCACAACTGTTCTAATGACTGCATCTGCTCAGCCACTGATAAGGAATCATACAAAGGTTTGTAGACAAAGGTTTGTAGACAGTGCCTATTCAGTGTGCAGTAGGGACTTGTTTACAGCACCTTGCCCCCAACCTCTCTATTCCTACCCAAGTGCTATGTACTAGTGTTGATGGAGGAGTGTGCAGAGCCAGTTCTGCTCCATCAAGGTGGACAGAGTGAGTGTAATAGTGAGTGTAATAAGTGTGTGTGTGTGGGGGGGGGCCTACAACTCCTATTACTTATTTGCTATACCTAATATATACTATTTTGCTTGCTCATACATATAATCCTATAAGAGATAGACAGACATACATACATACTCATACAATCATAAGTGTTAAGAATCGCTTTGTACTGTAACCAGCAAGGCCATAACATAAGGCTTAGCAGCTGCTCAGACGCCATGTTGTTCAGAAGCGTCCATACTAGTTTAGGAACAGATGATATACGTCTTGTAAGAATATATAAGAATAATACTATATGATCACTTTAAGGCCTGATGTGAAAAGTAGTTTTGCTGAAGCTGAGGCTGGGAGCACACTTGTTCAGTTTTCTGTATGCATTTTCTGCACAACACATGTGTCTGTATGTGTGAAAACATGCAGGTTTTATCACAGAAGCTAATGTCATTGATAGAAAGAAATGCATGTAGTGCTTCACTGCTGTCAGTTTTTATCTGCATGGGGATAACACATTTAAGTGTGCACTAGCCAATCAATTACCATAGCTTCTCAGTCTACCTGGGCAGAAAGCAAGGGGGAAGCGGGGGAACCCATTCAAAGTTTTGCAGGGGGCCAGTGATTTCTACTTACGCCCCTGCTTATACATTTTCTTTTTTTAAGTTTTAAGACACAAACCCAATATTTTTAGGAACATAGCACATCTATCATTCCTATTCAAAAGCAGGGCTACACTTGTAAGGCTGCTATCTGATGTTAGAAATATTTAATAAGTTTAAAGTTTAGAGAGCATACTGCATTATAATTAAGCAATAAAGATGGGAGTTGTCTATGACTGTTGCATATGACCTTTTCATGATTTGATAGATTAGCCATAAGTTCACAAGAATGTCATCAAGTAAAATATAAAAATGCAAACTTGCTTATGATAACATTTTGTGAGCCCAAGTCTTCCTGTTTTAAATTTCCCTGCTTCAGCTTCTACTTTAAATATTGCCCTTAAGTTGTCTCTAGCTTATGCTCAGGCTATATTGCATGATAAGGTGAACTTAGAAAAAAAGAAAGATTACGATTTCATCAAATGAGTTAAAAGCAAATCCTAAGCTAATATATTGTGTTATCAAAAAGAATCCTCTTCGTATGGTGACATTCAGATAAAATAGAGAGGTTACTGCTTTTTTTATAAAAAAAAAAAAAAAAAAAAAAAAAATTGTGATTGCATAAAATATTTGAATAACTACAATTTCCTTCTGCATCAAATTCCTCCATGACATTTCGTAACTATTTGCAAATGACCTTTCCGTTTTTTGTATCTACAGTATATCTATATGTGTTTGTGTGTGTATGTATATATGTATATATATATATATATATATATATATATATATATATATATATATAATGTATTTATATAGCGCCAACATATTTCGCAGCGCTTTACAAAGACAAGCATATATATATATATATATATATATATATATATATATATATATATATATATATATATATATATACATATTTATTATTATTAATATTATTAATTATTACTTAGTATTTATATAGTGCCTATATTTTACGCAATGCTCAACATAAATATACAAAACAGAACAGAAGTATATAGTCTTGTCGCTAACTGTCCCTCAGAGGGGCTCACAATCTAATCCCTACCATAGTTATATGTCCCTTGTAGTCTAAGGCAAATTGGGGTAAGCCAATTAACTTATCTGTATGTTTTTGGGATGTAAGGGGGTAACCAGAGTAAATCCACAGAGGCACGGAGAGAACATACAGTACAAACACCTTGCAGATAGTGCCCTGGATGTGATTCAAACCTTGGACCCAGTACTGTAATGCGACAGGTCGTCAAATCACTCCATTATGGTGCATCAATACTTGCCATTGCCAGGTTTGCTGACTCTCCCATCACATGCAGTTACTCTAGGAGAGCTGGACTGGGCAATAGAAAGTCTTTAACCCATTGGTAGGACTGGTATCTGTTCCTTTAGGTAAGAAGGAACAGGGTGAGCACTGATAGAACCAAAGGTGCGGCTAGGTCCTGGTGAACTAACAGTCACTTGAGGCCTCACCTGTCACCTACAGCAGAGGCTTCCTATGCTGCCAGGGCTGCCCTGTCTGAGACTTCCTCATCACTCACACACAGATCTTAGATCACCGGCAATATGAACAGAGGTGAGAGCAGCCCAGTGACCACAGAGCAGGGGCGCCGCGAAGCACCAACCAGACCAAGCGGCCGCTTGGGGCCTCAAGGTCTTAGGGGCCTCGGCGCCGGCGGCTCCGTGACGTCGGCGTGACGTTACTATTTTCCCGCAGCCCCGCGGGGCTGGCAGAGCAGGGCTACGGGAAGATGGCCGCTGCCGAAGCCCTGCTCTGGAGACTATTTATGTCTCCAGTACAGGGCTTCGGGTGGCCATCTTCCCGTAGCCCTGTATTCAATCAGCGCGGGAGATTGAAGGAGGGAGAGAGGTCCATGGGAACTGCGTGCCTGAGGAGCCGGCCGGGAGACGGGGAGAGAAGACTTCTGCCAGTGCCAGGTGAGTAAATTATTTTCTTTTCGCAGCCCTAATTGTGTTTGATATCTGCTGAAAATGTGCCCTAATTGCGTTTGATATCTGCTGAAAATGTGCCCTAATTGCGTTTGATTTCTGCTGAAAATGTGCCCTAATTGCGTTTGATTTCTGCTGAACTGTGCCCTAATTGCGTTTGATTTCTGCTGAAAATGTGCCCTAATTGGGTTTGATTTCTGCTGAAAATGTGCCCAAATTGCGTTTGATTTCGGCTGAAAATGTGCCCTAATTGCTTTTGATTTCTGCTGAAAATGTGCCCTAATTGCGTTTGATTTCTGCTGAAATGTGGCCCAAATTGCGTGTGATTTCTGATGAAATGTGGCCCAAATTGCGATTGATTTCTGCTGAAATGTGGGCCAAATTGCGTTTGATTTCTGCTGAAATGTGGCCCAAATTCCGATTGTTTTCTGTTGAAATGTTGCACAAATTGCGTTTTTATTTTCTGGTGTCTGGGGTAACTGTTGCTGCATTTATTATTTAATGGTCATAGTTGGGTATATTTGCTGTGCTATGGTTAAGCTCCGCCTATAAAATGTCATGGCCACGCCCATCGCGCGGCATGCAATCACTCCCACATCCATGTTTCCCCCTCAAACAGCTATGCCCGAATCCGCCCTCCCACTCCACCCACATGCTATGGCCACTCCCACTTATTCGGGATAGCCACACCCATTTTTTTTGCCTAGGGCCACGTCCTACAGTCCGCTTGGGGCCACAAAAACCTTAGCTGCACCCCTGCTCAGGCAAACCTAAAGTTAACTCTTCTGTCTTTAAGTTACTCTTCAATACTTAAAATAACTCCAGAGTTAAAGACAGGCTGTTTATTAACTGTGAAAATAACTACAGAGGAGGTAAATTAACTACAGAGGAGGTAACTTAAGGAATTAAGAGATAAGATAACTCTCTTACTGTGTGGTGGTACATTTTCTCTTGCCTTATTATCTCCAGCATGATCTTAGTGAATTGAGGCCATTATGTCTAGGTCTATGCAAAGCCTCTCAGTGACTCCCCTGGAGCTAAGTGATGCCCTGGTACACATCTGGGAGGAGATCCCCCAGGACACCATCCATTGTCTTAGTAGTAGTATGCCCCAATGTTAGGCATGAATACGATTATGATTTATTGCAATAACATTTTTAGCAAAATGTACTAGCTAACTTAATTTTACTGTTCTTTTTGGGATGTTATTAAATTCAGCCCTCTTTAGGCTGACAGTTTTCTTTTCCATCAAACAATGTGGCATCCTAACACATTACCCAGTTCATATCAGTAGAGATATCCAACATAGTGATAGGCTTGAATTTTGAATAGTAGTAATTTCTCAGTGAAATAAGGATACACAATCATAATTCCATAGTATTGCAAAACATTTTTATGTAATTGTAATTAGAATGCATTATTTCACATGGACTCATAATATGCAAAATATTCATCAATGTGAAAATGCAAGTGGCTTCAATGGATTTGGGCAAAATTCATTTTTATACACATGCACATAAATTTCCGCACATATACACATTTATGCGAAAATATGTTCAAAACACTACAGTGAATTTAGTGAAAAATAACGCTAAATTATAAAATAAATGTAATTATGATCAAGAGTAGAGCAAAAATGTTGTGAAATTTCATTAAAGGGGCCCTGAACAGTCATTAAAAATGAAATTGTGACTTACCTGGGGCTTCCTCCAGCCCACAGTAGGCCGCGAGGTATCCCAGCATCCTCCTGGCTCCTCTTCCGATCCCAGCTGGTGGCTCTGTAATTGTACGACTTCGGCCTGAAGTTGGCAGGGCTGTTTCCGGCTTTGCTTGTTCACGTCATCACACCGGCCACCGACGCATCGTCACGACGGTCGGCGTGAGAGTCCTACGAATGCGTGGTTCAATATTAGAGAACCGCGCAAAGCAGGAAGCAGCCCTGATGACTTCAGGCCGAAGTAATACAATAACGGAGCCGCCACCTGGGACCGGGAGAGGAGCCAGGAGGACCGCGGGGGACCTCATGGTCTACGGCGAGCTGGAGGAAGCCCCAGGTAAGTCACAATTTCGTTTTTAATGACTGCTCAGGGTGCCTTTAAAGCGAAATTGTTCATTGAGATCAACATTAATCCAGCCTTATTTTTTCCCATTGAGATCTGACATGTTTTTAAAGTGTTCCTTTAACCACTTAACGACCGCCCACTGCACAGGGGCGGTCGGAAAGTGGAAACCCTAAGGACCGCCGTACGCACAGAGGCGGCGGTCCTTTTACGGGCATGGGCGGAGCGATCGCGTCATCCGTGACGCGATCCTCCGCCGGGGATCGATGGCCGGGCATTTAGCCTCCAGCCTGCCAGCCAATTAGCAGCGCCGGCGGGCAGAGGAATACAGAAATTCGCCCCTAGGCGAGGTAGGTGCTTTTTCTTGGACAATTGTGTGTAAAAAAAATCAAAAGATTGTCATTTACAGAGGTATTTCTCCCACCCAGCATGGGTATGTGTAAAAATACACCCCAAAACACATTATAATACTTCTCCCGAGTACGGCGATACCACATGTGTGGCACTTTTTTGCACCCTAACTGTGCTAAGGGGCCCAAAGTCCAATGAGTACCTTTAGGATTTCAAGGGTCATTTTGCGGCATTTGGTTTCCAGACTACTCCTCACGGTTTAGGGCCCCTAAAATGCCAGGGCAGTATAGGAACCCCACAAATGACCCCATTTTAGAAAGAAGACACCCCAAGGTATTCTGTTAGGACTATGGTGAGTTCATAGAAGATTTTATTTTTTGTCACAAGTTAGCGGAAAGTGACACTTTGTGAAAAAAAACAATAAAAATCAATTTCCGCTAACTTGTGACAAAAAATAAAATCTTCTATGAACTCACCGTACTTCTAACAGAATACCTTGTGGTGTCTTCTCTCTAAAACGGGGTCATTTGTGTGGTTCCTATACTGCCCTGGCATTTTAGGGGCCCTAAACCGTGAGGAGTAGTCTGGAAACCAAATGCCGCAAAATGACCCTTGAAATCCTAAAGGTACTCATTGGACTTTGGGCCCCTTAGCGCAGTTAGAGTGCAAAAAAGTGCCACACATGTGGTATTTCCGTACTCGGGAGAAGTAGTATAATGTATTCTGTGGTGTATTTTTACACATACCCATCCTGGGTGGGAGAAATATCTCTGTAAATGGACAATTGTGTGTAAACAAAAATCAAAAGATTGTCATTTACAGAGATATTTCTCCCACCCAGCATGGATATGTGTACAAATACACCCCAAAACACATTATACTACTTCTTCTGAGTACGGCAATACCACATGTGTGGCACTTTTTTGCAGCCTAACTGCGCTAAGGGGCCCAAAGTCCAATGAGCACCTTTAGGCTTTACAGTGGTGCTTACAAATTGGCACCCCCCAAAATGCGAGGACAGTAAACACACCCCACAAATGACCCCATTTTGGAAAGTAGACACTTCAAGGTATTCAGAGAGGGGCATGGTGAGTCCGTGGCAGATTTCATTGTTTGTTTTTTTTGTCACAAGTTAGCAGAAATGGAAACTTTTTTTTTTTTTCTTGTCACAAAGTGTCATTTTCCGCTAACTTGTGACAAAAAATAAAATCTTCTATGAACTCACCTTGCCTCTCAGTGAATACTTTGGGATGTCTTCTTTCCAAAATGGGGTCATTTGGGGGGTATTTATACTATCCTGGAATTCTAGCCCCTCATGAAACATGACAGGTGGTCAGAAAAGTCAGAGATGCTTCAAAATGGGAAAATTCACTTTTTGCACCATAGTTTGTAAACGCTATAACTTTTACCCAAACCAATAAATATAGGCTGAATGGGGTTTCTTTTATCAAAAACATGTTTGTCCACATTTTTCGTGCTGCATGTATACAGAAATTTTACTTTATTTGAAAAATGTCAGCACAGAAAGTTAAAAAATATTTTTTTTGACAAAATTCATGTCTTTTTTGATGAATATAATAAAAAGTAAAAATCGCAGCAGCAATCAAATAGCACCAAAAGAAAGCTTTATTAGTGACAAGAAAAGGAGCCAAAATTCATTGAGGTGGTAGGTTGTATGAGCGAGCAATAAACCGTGAAAGCTGCAGTGGTCTGAATGGAAAAAAAGGGTCTGGTCCTTAAAGAGACTCTGAAGCGAGAATAAATCTCGTTCAGAGCTCATAGTTAGCAGGGGCATGTGTGCCCCTGCTAAACCGCCACTACAGCGCCGCTAAACGGGGGTCCCTTCACCCCCAAACCCCCCATTGCAACACTTGGTCGCAGACTTAGTCGCTCCTGGAGGCAGGGCTAATGGCTGCAGCCCTGCCTTAAGTCGCGTCTATCAGCGGCGCATCGCCGCCTCTCCCCCGCCCCTCTCAGTGAAGGAAGACTGAGAGGGGCGGGGGAGAGGCGGAGATACGCGCTGACAGACGCGCGTGGGGCAGGGCTGTGGCAGTTAGCCCTGCCCCAACCAGGAAGCGCTCCCCTGCTGCACCGAGGGGATTTAGGGGTGAAGGGACCCCCGTTTAGCGGCGCGATAGCGGCGAGTTAGCAGGGGCACACATGCCCCTGCTAACTATGAGGTCTGAAGCGAGATTTAATCTCGCTTCAGACTCTCTTTAAGGGGGGTAAAGCCTGCGGTCCTCAAGTGGTTAATGATTTGTTTGAGTTTGAGAAAAAAACTTGCTAGGATGCAGAATGTTATAAAGATCACACTGTTGCTTTATGTGTAACTCCACAATAGCAGTCATAATAAACGCAATCATCCATACTTGAGACATTGAAAGCAGACCTAACAAAATTGAATTACCCCCATTTCTCTTGGATGGGGAGAATTGTGATACTAAAAATGAACATCATGCCTAGGTTACTATACTTATTCCAGACTCTGCCAGTTCATATTCCTAACTCCTTTTTATGCTCTGCCCAGACAATCTTCAGCAAATTATATGGAAAAGGAAGCCTCCTAGGCTCAAAACGATATTTTACATAGACCTAAACAAATGGGTGGCTTAGCAGTCACTGACATCAAAAAATACTATTATGCTGCTATTCTCACTAGGTTGGTGGTCTGGTGGATTGGCACAGACACCACAAAGCCAAACAGTGGGTTGAGATAGAACATTTCATCCCCAAATATCCTCCTGCAAATCTGCCATGGTCTCTCCCTATCTCCACGTCACAGCTGGACTGACCCTCCCATAATATATAACACTCCCAGAGTTGTCTCTATAGTCAGGTACAAAGAAGATCTATCGCCCTGGTCTCCTCCTGGTGTGCCACTGTTTGATAACCCAGAATTTGAGTTAGGTTGCCATAGCAACCACTAGAAGGTGTTAGTACCACAGACAACCTTTGGAGTCAGGAAACGTGGCTTATGATTGACGAGTTAAAAGCTAGATGTGGTATTCAAAATCTGGACTGGCTGAGTCTAGCACAATTCCACTCTTTCCTCAGAGCACTAGGAGTACTTCCAAGTCTCTCCAGACCAAAAACTAGCTTGAAATACTCTGCAGAACTGAGGGGCCTTCCCAGAAAACCCTATCCGCAATATACTCTTTGCTAATCTGCCAACCTCTTAGCTCACTCTCATACCTTAATAAGTGGGAAAGAGACCTCCAATGTACATTTTCTGAAGCTCACAGAACCAAAATGTGTATATTCACCCACAAGTCCTTGACCAAGGTTAAAATCCAAGAAATTAACTAAGATATTAACGCAATGGTATTTCACTCTGCAGAAACTACATAGCATTTTCCAGAGTAAAGATCCTCTCTGTTGGAAAAGGTGTGCTTCATCTGGCTCCTTACTCCACCTCCTATGGGAGTGTACTTTGATTACCCCTTTCTGGAAGAAAGTGGAACACCTAATCAGAGAAATGACAGACAGGGAGGTCTCTTTCACCCTGCAATTCTTCCTTCTTCACTTCAACAACTGGAGCATGAAACCGTATAAAAATTCCATAGTAAAACATATTCTAAATGCAGCTTATAGTGCCTAAATGGGGAACTTTCAATGCACCTACTCTAAAAGAACTAGACCGGGAGCTTTGCTTTATCAGCAATATGGAAAATACAATAATGACCTCACAGGATCGGGCTGAACAATATGCTAAAACTTGGAGATTTTGGAATTTCTACAGAGAGTCTGAGGAATTTAAAAGTCTCTTGGCACAACCATGAGACCACTCGTTAGAAGACCTCTCCCTCTTCCCCCCTGGCATTGATTAATGACAACAGCATATACCTCTGATTTAAGATAAGTGCCGGATGCCCAACACTCTGACCCTATCAGTTATGTTCCCTTTCTCTCACACGTAACCTCGTTTTTTCTCTTCTTCTCTTCTGAACTACTTTTGTAGTCCTGTTCTTCTTGTCCTCTCTCTCTCTGGTTCTTTCATCTACACTGTCATATTGGAAGACATGTAATATGCTAGCATAATACATATATATGTAAGGCAACATCCTGGATAATGCCCATCACAGACCACAGGATTTGACTCATCAGTGGGACTGTAACTCAAATAGACTGCCGCAATACTCCATCTTTAATTTCTCCTTTGGCTGCAAACATTTACTCCTCCACACCACCTAAAGACTCAGAACGTATGTTCTTTCCACATCATCCCTTGGGACTACATGTGGTTTTCTTACGCCATGTACACTACCTTTAGGGATGGTCAAAAATGCCAATTTCTGATTCCGCGGTAATTCCGCATTCCGCCATTACCAAATACCGATTCCGCTTTCCGCTACCAATTTCCGGAAATTCCGCCCGACTTTAACATCGATTTTCTCAAAAACTATAAGATCTTTTTGAAA
The DNA here is from genome assembly GCF_040937935.1 of Hyperolius riggenbachi. Taxonomy (NCBI): domain Eukaryota; kingdom Metazoa; phylum Chordata; class Amphibia; order Anura; family Hyperoliidae; genus Hyperolius; species Hyperolius riggenbachi. The sequence goes on along the minus strand of NC_090648.1, from coordinate 251,722,909 downwards.
ACTTTTTTTTCATCCTGTTCAGAAGATTCTGATTAATAAACACTGAAAATTTGGTCTTTCTAGGACGTACAGGAGCTTTGCTATTAACCGTTAAAGTCGGCGGATTTTTACTGTAATGTAAATGCAGAAAATAGGCAGAAGCAGATTTTCTGCATTTTACATTACAGTAAAAATCCGCCGACTTTAGCGGTTAATAGCAAAGCCCCCGTACGTCCTAGAAACACCAAATTTAGGGTTTCTTAAACAGAATCTTCTGAACAAGATGCAAAAAAAAGTTTTCAAAAAGACTTTATAATTTTTGAGAAAAACGATGTTAAATTCGGGCGGAATTTCCGCGATTTCCGGCGGAAATCCGCCTAACGCACTTGCATTACCGATTTCCGCATTCCGATGCGGAAATGCAATTTCCGATCGGAATTTCGGAAATTGCATTTCCGCGGAATCCGAATGAGCATCCCTAACTACCTTTCATAAAATTACATGTTGGCAATACTGTGTGATTATGCCTGTATATTTAGATGACAGTGTGCTGTTTCCTTCTCTTTTGTTACATAAAAACCTTTTATATAAATAAAAGTATTTAAAAAAAATAATAAACACAATCCACACTCTCAGACCTCTGTCAAGATTTTAACGAACATCTCAAGGGTCCTAACTCCTTTGCTTTGCCTTCTTAGCATAACTAGACACGCTACCAAGATAAGGTAACTGGACTGACTGGCAGGACAGAGTAACTGGACTAACTGTAAAGATGAGGTAGTTGGATTAATAAGAAGCCTAATTCAGCATACCTAGAAAGTCATAGCTGGCTTTTATTTTGTCTTGAAACAAAAGTAGAGTTGCACTTTGAAGAGAACCAAAGGTGGGTTTGAGAAATCATATTAGGGCACAGGGGCAAGTTGTGTATACAATGACCAGCCTCTGAGACTTTCATTCAGGTTCAGGTAAGCCAGTGCAGATGAGGCCTGTGCCATAGTGCCGAAGCTGTGTGTAATTAATGTGAACCTGCAGTTCTAACCTACTGCTCATATCCTCTTATAAGAGTAAAATCAATGCTACAACACATTTGAACTATTAGTAATGCTCTACTTTAAAATTGGAATTAAACTTTCCAAATAAAATTGCCCTCCAACTATTAAATCCCCTACTGGAGCCTACCGTAAGAATATAATTACTCTGCTCGCACGCTCTACAGCAGAATTCATGCTGTCAGAAGTCCTTGACTAGTTAAACAGCCCTACATAACAGGGACAGGGCTGTAGACTAAGTAAACAACAAGATCTGCATACACATGCCATCATAAACAACAGGCACTGCGAAAGATACTTACCTGACACATTCACTGACTGATAAAGTGTTCTAGGAGTAGTACTAGTAAACAATGTAGCAGACATGGCTAACAAAAGATATAGAGAATATCTGTAACAAAGTTTGTTAAGAGGTAAGTAAAATGGATATTGTTGTGTAGCTTCTTTCTATTAACATATCAAATTACACCTGCAAATATCAAATATTTACTCAGCAAAACACATTTTCTCCCGAAAAATGGGGGGGGGATGCCTGTGTGTCTTATCAACTGAATAAACAGGAGGGCCAGTGCCAGCCCCCATCCCAGCTGTATTTCTCAACACCCCCCCCCCCCCCAACCAAGTTAATATCTATCCCACCATAGGCCCTACAGAGTATGGCAGCAACAGAGTATTCTCACACGTCCAAATGACATGCTCCTTCCTATCTATGACATCTCTCCTCATCCTCACTGATGCCCATTCCATGCCCAGGCGGTGGCATGTACATACTCACATACATGTCATTGGGTTACTGAATGGATGACAGCCTGACTCAGAACCACTTCAGACACCCATTTGCTATGACAGACGTCTCCTCCCAACTGATGCTCAAGCTCCCTAGCCACAGAATGGCTGGTGAGACAGCTATCTCTGTGTTCTATAATAACCTAAGTCCAACAACTTTAAAAAAAATGTACTATGTGTTTTCTCAGAACCTCTGTGTGTATATATATATATACAGTTTACCATAAATTTTGGTATAAGAAGGTAAAAACACTTGTCTTTGAATAGAACATTCACTTACAAAGACAATATGAAATGTCTAAAATCTGGTACAGTCCTATGCTGAGAATTCATTGTTTCTGTGGAGAGAAAGAGGGGATAAAATAGAAGAGATAAAGCCAGTACAAACATATAGGATAACTACACAGTCTACACATAGGAACTGACTTTAGCAGAACCAATACTACTTGAAGGGGTTGAACAGATTAGGTGGCCTTATCTAGTTAAAGCTGTTTTATGAATGCAGACATCGATCCTGACCTGTTTCTCCAGACATTAATATTGTGGAGGAAGATAATAAAAGCCAATGACTGTCTGTTCTGCTACCATACACATAATATTCTTCTTTGACATTCATGATATATAAAGGAAGGTTGAATAGTGTATGAGATGTTTTTTATTTGCATCAAAAGTCTTTTCTTGAATTATTAGCTTTCAGAAATACAACTTATATTTCTCAGTTACATAATAATACCGAATTTCCAAACAAAAAATAAAAATGTTTTTTGACACTTAATAAAAAGATGTAAATGTTTAAGAAAATGGTCAAAGATAAGAGCTGGATAAAGAACCACCCTAACAAAAAAAAGTTACATTGAAAATGTATATGTATAAAATGTACATTTGACCCAGAATAACATGCATATAAAATTATTTTTCCCCTATGTCTCTGTCACTTGCACTAGGTACCCTATTTTTAGGACCATAAGATGTTCCTGGCCATAAGACGCACCTACATTTTGAAAAAAACAGGAAAAAAACATACTAAGTCTGGTGTGTCCATGGTGCAAAGGGGGTATCTAACCTAATATAGTCTATAATTAACTCTATCACTGCAGCTACTACACTCCCTGCAGTAAACATAATTCAACATAATACCCACAGAACTCCTGTTGGTGCATAAAATAATACTGCCATACCTCCAAAATAAATCATAAGTTTCATCTTGCAACTGCCCGGAAGTGATCAACGGTCTCCAGGTAGTAACTTACATAGGGCCTGATTCACAAAGCGGTGCAAACTTTTTCGCGGACTTTTGCGCGCGCAATTTGCCGCGATTCGCGCGATCGCGGACTTTTGCGCGCGCAATTTGGCAAAGTTTGCACCGCTTTGTGAATCAGGCCCATAGAGTGCAGTGCTGGGTATACTGCCGCACCATGCCACCCATCCCTCAACGTTCCTTGGCAAAGACCACTTCTCTCTCCAATTCACAGCCTGATGTAGCCTGCAGGGACTGGCGGCTCTGCTCTCACACCAGCAGGCCTTTTTTCTGATGCATAGCGTTCTGCAGTGCTGCAGCCTGCAGGAAGGGTCAGCATCACTCATTGCGCTTTGTCCCAGGAGCGGCGGCTCTGCTCGCTATACATCGGCGGGTGCTCTTCTGTGCTTTAACTTAGGCCCCTTTCACACTTAATCAGTTGCTCTCAGTTATAACTAAAAGAAAACTGATTTTCAAAGTATTGCCCATGATTTCCTATGGCACTGTTCAAACTTAAAGCGTTTTAACTGAAATCTTGCCAATGCACTGCTATGGAAAAAAACGTGTACCAACACGTACTAACGCACACTAACGCATACTAACGCACACTAACGCATACCAACTGATTAAGTGTAAACGGGGCCTTAGGGTCTTCTCTTGAGGAGGTCATCAAGTGAGGGACTGTTAAACAGAATCTACTCAAATCTACTTGTCATTCTTTGCAGCAGCCAGGGACACACGCTATTGCAGTGGGTACTTCAAACTTCGGCATCTGTGGTTCTGGATGGAGTGCATACAGATAGGAGGCTAAGGAGCAGCCCTGGAGTAATTCCTGCCACTCCCTCCCCAGTGGTCCATATAATTTACAAACCTCCCCATGAGGGATTTTATATATTTTAGAAAAACAGTGCTCAAATCCCTTTAATTCTAATAGTCTAATATCAGCTTGATATTGGCTCCATGTCTTCCCTTTGTCGTTCTCTGTAGAAGGTTGAAAGATCTATCAGATCTTCACCATTTCTCAATAGCAGCCGTAAGCACTGATACTGAGCTCAGGGAAACCCAATGAGTGTGGAGGCTCTAATTCTATATACTGGTGTTTTATGGTCATCAGCAATAGGGGACAGATGCCTTGCCAAGAGGGGTGACGCAGCCACCCCTCCTCACACAGCATCCTACTTGCTCTGGCCCAATGGGTTGCCCATTGTTAACAGGAGAGAGTTATGATGCTATCTGATTGTGCCAGAAAGAATCAAAGTCCTCAGATAAGTACTCTGTCCCAGGCTAATGTTTACTATTGAGACCCATTACACATTGTGTAAAAATTTGAGTCAATAAAGAAATAAAGATCTTGCTAAATATCTTCAGGCAGGGTTCTTCTTCAGATCTCCCAGCTTGACTTGCTGCCTTACTTGCAAGCTAGCTCCCATATGCATTAACTAGGGGCTTATTTGCCTATATGATAACTCCAATTTTGGGGTGATCCGCACCATAAACTCTCACTGCTTATTACTGCATACATAAATGAGCCGGGGTGTGTCCAAAAGAGCTCCTATGCCCACAGGCAGTATGTGTACATTATGTGTTGCACGGTGGGCAAAGCTATGTCACCCCTCCTGATAAAGCACCCTTCCTCCCCTTCCATGCTCACATGGTTTCTCTCTCCTCATTATGACCTTCAATAGAACATGAACATGTGTGCAAGAACACATACACAAACATATACATAGTAGTCAAAGAATTTTATAACATTTGTGGTTGAGAGTGGTCCTAGGGACAGCTTAGGAGATTTAAAGTAAATGGTAGAAAAGAAAAAAATGATACATACCTGGGACTTCCTCCAGCCGTCTCAAGAATCATCGCTCCCTGGCTGTCCTTCTATGGCGCCTGGATCCTCTTCAATTTGCCCCAGAAAGTCCTACGGTCCAGGGCATACTGCACATGCGTGGCCTGCCCTTGTGTTGACTGGCCCTGACTGAAGAATACTCTGGGGCAAATTGCAGAGGATCCAGGTGGCGGAGGAGGACAGTGAGGGACCGAACAGTCAGCAGGGGGCTGGAGGAAGCCCCAGGTATGTATAAAACTTTTTTTTATTTGTTTCAGGTAACCTTTAAGAAATATCAGCAGAGGTCAGTCATTAACAAAGATTTTCATTTTTAAAACCATATTTTTTTATTTCAAATAAAATGTATTGTATTCTTATATCTACACACTATATTGGTTTATGCTCCACCATGCACAAATATTGGATAGCTTTTCAGCACAGCCTAATATTCAGCTTGTACTGTTAATAAAACATAAGGCAAGGCTTACTGCAAATGATCCTATGTGTAACAATATAACTGGAGACTTCAAAGACAGTTAAAAGAATGTGTATGTGTTTTGTTTGAAAACAGCAATGTTTGAACAAGGGAAGGTGTTCTGCCAGAAAGCCAGCAAGGGACCTTATGGAGAGCAGAGCTAACAGATGGCAAAACAAGTAAAACCATAACAAATAAAGACATCCAGCAGATAAAATGATATGAAAGCATGCATTGTTTTAATAAAACAAAATGTTGTTTGGATATAATGGTGGACTTACTGGGAAAGCAATAACATTATTTTGTTTGATAGGTCATGCATTGCTTCATAATGGAAGGTGAGTAAGGGCTCTGAAATTAGCTATATGTTTACTATTATACTGTGTTGTGAAAAAGCCTGAATTCGCTATCAATTATTTGTATCACTAAAATTCAACATAAAAACACATATGCTTGTCTTAACCAGCAAAGGCTAACAACAACAACAACAACAACAACAACAAACAACATTTGTAAAGCGTTTTTCTCCCGTAGGACTCAAAGCGCATAAGCATGGCTCAGACCATCGTGGTACAGAGTAAGAATTTTATAAGTCCGTAAATGCCAGGCTAAACAGGTGGCTTTTCAGTCTGGATTTGAATAGCTCCAGGGATGGTGCTGTCTTTACTGGGTGTGGCAGGGAGTTCCAAAGAGTAGGGGCAGCATGACAGAAGGCTCTGTCTCCAGATTTTTTGAGGTGCACTCTGAGAGTGACCAAGTTTATAAAACTTGCTGATCTGAGGTTGTGAGAGGTGTGGTGCAGCTTCAGCAAGTCCTTCATGTATCCAGGGCCCAGATTGTGCAGGGATTTGAATGTCAGCAGTCCAATCTTGAAGAGTATTCTCCATTCTACTGGTAGCCAGTGCAGTGAGCGAGGATCGATGTAATGTGACAGTGGCGAGGCTGGTTTGTTAGTAATCTGGCAGCAGCATTCTGCACTAATTGCAGGTGACGCAGGCAGGGCCGGCCTTAGGTTTCACAGCGCCCTGAGCGAAACCTGATTTTTGTGCCCCTTCTTCATCTTCTTCACACACGCGCGCGCGCACACACACACACATTCAGGCCCATATGCAATTCACCTTTTCTCCTGAGATATCTCCTAGGACAGTAGTTCCCAACCTTTTTGATGTTGTGACACATCACTCCAAATGCTCAGATCTCCGTGACCCATCACACAATAGAAAAAATACTATTAATAATAACCACGAATGGACGGAAAGAGTGCATTATCCTGAATATACTGTACTTAAAGAACAAGCGACACTCATGCTAACCTAGAAATAAAACATATATAAGTAGATAAATATTACTTCTACGTACATAACAGATGTATTGTGCTATCCACGTAATGATTCCTGTGAATTTTACAAAGGAAAAGCAGAGAATCCTACTCTAGGCAGTGGCCATCTTGCCAAGCTTAATGCTGACATCATATCCTCGCTGACTCTTGTTTTCCCCCCTCCCTTCTCTTGCTCATTTGTATTCATTAGCTGCCCTCCTCCCGGACTCTTTTTTTATTTACACATCCAATCACTGAGTCACCTCAGCCTTGCTTGTAAACACAAGTGATCAGCTAGGCAGGGAAATAAATGGAAGAGGAGGAATATATTATAGATAAAAATAACTCCCAGCATTCAAAAGAACTCCCAGCATTCAACTTTTTGGCACTGTTTGGCACTAGGGCCAGTGCTCCTAAAGTATGTGATAACTCCAAACCATAACAGCAGAAAAAGTTTTGAATGCAGGATTAGCATCCTTACCACTTAATACACTCAAACCAGTTGCTGTTGAAATTTGATTTTTATGGTGACAATACCGCTTTAAGAATGAAGTCTAGAACTTTTCTGGAATATTAATAAAAACAATCAGTGGGACATCTAGCCGAATCCCCCCCCCCATCCCATTTAGAATGATAGCACAGCACCGACAATTTGCACCACACGTTATAGCCGCAGTTCCCCCCAACCCCCCCCCCCCCCAAAAAAAGCCCTTGGACTCAGTACAGGTAGGTAGCCAGGTATAGGTGCCCCCAGTATAGGATCTCATGTGTAGGTGCCCTCAATATAGGTTGCCAAGCATAGGTGCCCCCAGTATAGGAAGTCAGTTGAAGGCCTTTATCCCCCCATAAGTAGTTAGGCGTAGGTGCCTCCAGTATAGGTAGCCAGCTATAGGTGCCCCCAGTATACGAAATCAGGTGTAGGTGCCCTCAGTATAGGTAACCAGCTATTAGGCGCCCCCTTGGAAGCCAGCACCCTGAGCGACCGCTCCGGTCGCTCAGGTCAAAGGCCGGCTATGGACGCAGGTCCTTTTTGGGGAGGCCAGCATAAAGGGAATTACAGTAGTCCAGCTGTGATGTGATAAAGGCGTGAACTAGGGTTGGAAGATCCTCTGGGGGAATCAGATGTTAAATCTTTGCAATGTTCTTAAGATGAAAGTAGGAAGATTTAACTACAGATTAAATTTGGTTTCTGAAACTCAATTCCCCATCGATTAGTACGCCAAGGCTGCGCACAAGGTTGGAACTGTCTATGTCTGAATTCCCAATCCTGATTGGTGTTGCTTTAGGATAGAGCTGTTTTGATGGAGAGCGCTGGCTTTGGACAAAAAGGACCTCAGTTTTGTCAGAGGAAAGCAATCGCAAGTGGCCAAGAAAATCCATCCAGATCACTGTGTTCCCACGTGAAAAAGGAGAGGTCTGCAGCAGCTCCTGCATATAACTCACTCAGGCACAGGATACCCACCGTATTCTGAGGCTTTCTGCCCCGAGCCTGACTCGGGATTACTGCTAAGGAACTTAAATTATGTTCGTAGTACAATGTATGGCGACAATATACAGTATTATTTGGAAATAAAAGTGTTTTTTTTACATTTTGGGTTTTTGTTTTCTCATTGTACTCTATCAGTAATTACAAGCCCTTATTTGCAAAAATAACAGTAATACAACCTCATGGCATAAGTCCCTAAGGCAACAATTTATGTATTCTCTTTTCAATTCTGTTGCATCTGTTTTTTTTTTCAAGTGTTATATTTTGGTGCAGAGTATATGAAATAACTATTATATTGCTTTTGATTCAGTTTTTCACTAAAGTAAATTCACCTGACATAGGCTTTATTCCTTAAACACCTTAAATTCTATTCTCCTGTGCGTCAAAGTTAAAATGACACACCATATACATAATCAGCTAGCTTTTTGGCCACACAGCAGACTGTTAGCCAGGAGTAGCACCAATGGCTTTTTCAAGGTCATTTTTTTCACCAAATGAAATAGTGCCATTCTTTCTTATCAAAGCCCCTGGAGGGTCAGAATATTTGATACAAGTCTAAAATGTCACCATTCTGAAAACCTCAGTGCACTTGGTGCCGTCAGATTCCTCCCCAAATGTGCTGCTGCTTTCCAGAAAGGTTAATGCCTCTTCTCCTGAATACAACTGCTTGGTCATTTTAGTAGTAAGTTTTTGGGGTTGCAAAAGGTAGGGAAAAGTTAGTAGAGATGGCTCGAACCTCGAACGCGAACTTCGCCAAAAGTTCAGTTGGTGCAAACTTTCGCAAACCGCAATAGACTTCAATGGGGAGGCGAGCTTTGAAAACTACAAACATTTATGCTGGCCACAAACGTGATGGAAAAGATGTTTCGAAGGGTCTAACACCTGTGTTTTTGCATGGCAAAGTGGGATACATGCCATGAATTTGACACACATCAGCGGTTTAAGGGCAGAAATCAGATTGCATGCTAAATTGTAGGCCTAAAGTGCTTTAAAACATCTTGCATTTGTATACATCAATCAGGTAGTGTAATTAGTGTACTGCTTCACACTGACAGACCAAACTCACTGTGTAATGCACCGCAAACAGCTGTTTGTGTAATGACAGCTGTGCTGGACTGGTGCGCACCATGGCCATAGTGCAGACGATAGCGGTTTTCAAGCCCATGGGGTCGCCGGGCTGAGGTAGCTCAATGACAGAACAACAGTGACTGTCCAGCTGATCGAATTTGGTCTGTCCACAATGAAGCAACGACCTTATTATCTTGGGTGTGCCCACCCCCCCAAGACACTCATATAGCCGGCGATCATTGCTTCATTGCGATACGCAAGTCCCTTCACTGCAGCAAGGTAACGATCATGAAGAGGAATTGACACACGTACATGCCTTTTGTTTTGTCGTTGCAGCTGCAGTGCAGCTAGAAAAATTAGGCAGGCATGTACACGCACCAGAAAAACTATTATAGCGGCCGCTGCTAGCGGCAGCCTTAAAAATTCTGGAATCCGTCTGGAGTCCTGGACCCTGTTGGTGGTGGCGGAGAAGGCAGTCAAGCGGCCTGCAGGCAGAGATGCTGTGTGGGGACCGACTTAGTCTTGGGGCAGGCAGTCAGAAATGCTGCTGAGCCCTGGGGTGATGGCACTTTGGTGGTGGCGGCCGACTGAGTGTTAAGTGGGGTGCCAGAATCAGAGCAGGAGGAGGACGATATGTCAGGGTTCCATGTGGAAGCTGAGGAAGATGAGTTGTTCTGTGTTAAATAGTCAAATACGTCCTGACGATCTTGGGGGTTGATGACACGCGCCTTCTGAACACTGTACTTTGGTCTAGGGCCGCATAAAATCATGACAGCACGACCTCGAACAGACCTGCCGGGTGGCCTGCCTCTGCCTGTTTTGCCCATATTGGGGGGGGGGTGAAGTGAAAGGTATGAACTGACTTGACTAATACAATGTGCAGTCACACAGGTGCAGTGAACAGGTATGCAGTGACTGGTATCAATACAATGTGCAGCTGTCACACACACAGGTACTGTGAACAGGTGCAGTGACTGGTGGTATATAACACTGCATGCGCTCACGTAGGTGGGTGCACTGAACAGGTAGGTATGCAGTGATTGGTATTACAAATGTGCAGCTGTCACACACACAGGTACTGTGAACAGGTGTAGCGACTGACTCGTATATAATACAACACTGCTTGTGGTCACGTAGGTAGGTGCACTACTGAGCAGGAATGCAGGGATTGGTATTACAAATGTGCAGCTGTCACACACACAGGTAGTCACTGAATGTGCTGGGCCTGGCAGTGGCACAGTAGGAATTACCAAGGGGCCAAGGTCCAGCAGCTTCAACTGACTGAAAGGGCTGTATATGCAACACAAGTGTCTGTGGGACACATACAAAAATAAAATAGATCACGAGAACAACATTAGCTCTCAAAAGAACTGTTGAGGAGTGCTTTTTAGCAATACGTATCAGCAAGGAGCAAGCTAACAAGCCTAACACAAGATCCTAACTAAGCTTTCCCTATGTCAGCAGGTTCTCTCCCTTCTCTAATTACTGCAGCCACACAAGTGAGTTGAAAGGCTGACTCTGCCTGCGTTTTATAAGGGGGGGGTGTAGTGTAGGGGGCGGGTTGAACTCGCATATAGTTCGCGGTTCACCGTGAACATGAACTACCGAAGTTTGCACAAATAAGTTTGCGGTCGAACTGTTCGGGCCATCTCTAGTAGCTAGAAGATCCTAAGAATTAAGTAGCTAGAGGCGCCCTGGCCCTGACTGAAGGGAGAGCTTATCAGTGGAATGCTGAGAGCCAGGTTAGTAACCTCGCATTTACACTCTCATAAGGACTTTGCATAGGGAAGAAAAGAGGGAGCCTTTCCATCATCAGGCACATGTAGGCACGTGCCTACAGAGCCATATGGTAAATCCAGCCCTGGATTCAGCTGAGGCCTGGCTGCCTCTGCCACCTAATAGCAGACATGTTTAAAACACCAGTCCAGTTTTGCTGGATCCCCTTATTTTCTCCCTAGTGTCCTGCCAGGAGAATGTAATATCACCATATACATACCATATATACAATAGCTATTCTGTCCAACCTGTGCTCCCAAATATGCAGTACTAACATTTGCAAGTGGCAAAAGACCTGCTGAGTTAATGTCTGTAGGTGAGCAACGAAAATGTAATGTACATGCATAGTATTATAAAATGTGTTCAAGCTCTAATCCTAATAAACAAAAAATAAAACAAACAAGAACATACTTTAGTTTTCTTTTAAGTACTTTCCTGATGCAATGTGTACATAAAGGGCAACAGACCCTGAAGGAGTTGTAGGGTCTATGGGACATGTCCTTAAAGGTAACTTACCTTGTATAACCCCAGGAGACCCATTATTGATATAGCTGTCAGTGAAGACTGTTACCTCTCAGCTGGTAGGCTTTGTCACTTGAAGTGAATTATATTCACACACTTTAATGCTTGAATGTACTATTAAATAAGTCTCCTGCAAAATACTAGCTATTTTTATATTTAGACTGCAGTGCCATTCATAGCCTAATTTAAATATATGTTTGTTTTTTTTTGGGGGGGGGGGGGGAATCCAATCTCTATCAAATTTGTTTCATATGTAAATATGCAGAATGTCCATAGTCTTTGCACACAGGAATTGAGCTAATTATACAGCAAAATTGACAGCAGGCAGAATAATCCCCCCAAAAAAGGGTTATCTTTTCCCTTGGTTCTGCTTTGTTGCTATGCTACTGCTGTGCATTTTAAGTATTAACACCATCATTTGTGTGACATAACTAATACTGTTTCAATATCACCTACAACATGTTTCTAGGAATATGCTGCTAATTAACGTGTGGTTATTATATGTCACTGAATTTTTGAAACTTATTTCACATGAACATAACATAGATATCTGAACAAATTATACTTTCGCTCAATAAAAAAAGATTCGAATAGAACCTTTTCTCTTCAGGCAATGGTCAATCTGGGAGTTAGAACATACATTAATAAAATGGAATAATGTGGCATTGGCTCTCTTACAGTAAGCAGCATTATAACACATTTTTAACAGCTCTGACACTTCTTTGGAATGAATTTCACTACGCTGACAGTTAGTGTATGTAAATAGACATGCAGAAGAATTGTATTTGTAAAAGGAATAATCCATTGCACAGAAGCATGCAAAATTATGAGAAAACAGTCTTCTACATCCAAGATCTATTTTTAGGCATGCTCGCCTCTTACTGAAATCACTACACTTTTTTTTAGGTCAGCGTACTCCATATTTCAATGGATATGCAAAAGAATTGTTTTTCCATGAACCCTTGTTTAAAAGTTAGCTGGCCAGTGTGCCTGAACAAAACAAAAAAATAATGATAACAATATACTTACGTCACATAAAATCTTAGAGGGATCTCCCTGGATGTGCATATCTATTGATATTGTCTCTTGTATGTCTCTGTCTTCTTGCCACCAGGGGGTGCAAAGTATTAGATGAGTCCAGACAAGCTTCTTCTCTGTTTACTATAATTGAAAAACAATCTATGAAACCTCCCATGCCTTCTGGTGAAATTTTTTTTTCCTCAGAATTTATGATTCCAGCCCAGCAGCTGCTCCAACTAAAGGCTATATATTATTAAAAGTGATAAGTAGCTTGCAGATGCTACTTATCACCTTTCCATCATGCAAAGATTACCGGCAAATCATATTGCCAGTTTCCTTTACTCGATGGACGATCGTTAGGGAGCATTATTCAGGTGAAAGCCAGCATGAAGCTCCCATGTTCTGGGTGAAGGCGAGCGAGGTTTAGCACTGTGGTGGTGTCCTTAAGCACCACGGCACTGCTCCCTTGCTCCCCTGGAGATGTGCTTGCACCCACATAACATCCGCTGCCATCTTCCGCCACTGCATCTGGGGTCTCCTTTATTTCCTATATCTCGGAGCCCCGGCTAAGCATCATTGGAGCTCCCGTTGAGGGTCCCCATTGGTCCAATGAAAATGGTCCAGACAGTGGACCAATGAGCTTCAAAGATGCTTTTCCAGGCTTCAAGATACAGTAATTACAGTGAGAGATACACCGTAATTACAGTATCGGCACTTGTGGCTAGCGGCGGGGATGTCAAGCAGCAGTAAGTAAATTGATCAGGGATAAAGGCACAGCGGCGGGTGGGGGTAGAAGGGCTACAGTGACGTGAAGTGGCCCGGTGGGGAACTCTGGGGGTCTCTAGGTCTAAGCTAATGCTCATGTCTGGCGGGAAGCAGGTGTTTTAGATTAAATCCAATTAGGTGATGCTCCCATTGCCTAATTTAAGAAATTGCCAGCACTTAGCGCTTTTGAGTTCACCAATAGGTAATGGTCCTAAGTAAATTACTGTAAATATATGTTATTGAACTTGATTGTTCCTTCTTATTTACATTTATTATAGTTAGTTAAAAAGAACCTGAGGCATTACAAAGCTCAAAAAGTAAATACTTATCGTCCTCCACCACTGTCCGGGACCCTCTGGAGCATTTAGCTGTGCTCCTCTTCTGATATGAGCAAGGCGGTGCTGCACCCACGCAAGTATGGCCATGCCTGCGCAGTAGCATGGAGCCGCCCGTGAATAAGTGGCTCTAGCTTACTGCACAGATGTGGCCGTACTTGTTCACACGCAGTACAGTTGCACTTGTGCCCTAAGGGGAGGGCGGCCCTCATATGATTACCAACAAGCCCTTGTCAGAAATCTTCAGTGGGTCCGTGCTTGGCAATGGGTTCTGGAAGATGGCATGGGAAGCCTCTATAGGTTCCAGAAGCTTCCCTCTTCTTAGGTACTTATGTCTTCCTGTGCTTTTTGACACCGCAGGTACAGCTTATCTTTTAACATTATTACTATCATGTATTTATTTATTTATTGTATTTATAAAATGCCAACATATTACGCAGCGCTGATGTATTGCCTTTTATATATAAAGTCTCAGAATTACATTCTGTAAATGAGGTGTTACAAGTTTAAAATTCCAGAAAAGTACAATACTGGCCTTTTCATTTACACAGCTTCAATTCAATTCAACTCAAGCACTTTATTGTCATTATGTAACACAACAAAAATACTTTTCATGACAGCCCTATGGTGCATATAGGAAACATAGTGATAGTAACAAAAGTAGAAATAGAGGAATTATACAAGTAGGTCAAGTATTTAAAATATTTAAACAATTTGTACACAGTGTTAATTATTTCAAGGAGGATTCAGGGTTTATCAAGTTTATGGCAGAAGGGAAAAAAGCTGCTTTTCAGTCTGTTCATTTGTATGTTGATTGATCTAAAACATTTACCTGATGGATGTAAGGAGCTCAAACAAGGCGTTTCCAGGGTGAATGATGCCCTTGATAATGTTTTTGGCCCTACTCATACATCGAGTCTTATACAACAACTCCAGTGATGGTAGTTCACAGTGCCGATAATGGCTTTTGCTGTTTTAACAACTCGCTGCAGGGCTTTTCTAGTAGCCTTGGTGCAGCTGTTGTACCAGGCCATCATGCAATTGGTCAAAACACTTTCTATAGTGCATCTGTAGAAATTAACCAGCAGCTTTTGTGGAAGGTTAGTGCTCCTTAGTTTACTCAAAAAGTAGAGGCATTGTTGTGCTTTGCCAGTTACAGCCAAAGCATTGTCAGCCCAGGACAGGACGATGGTGACTCCAAAAACTTAAAGCTGGAAACTCTCCCCACAGCCTCTGCATTGATCATTATCGGTATGTAAGTGGTCTTTTTGGTGGTCCTAAAGTACAGAATAACTTCTTTAGTCTTCTTTCTCTTTAAAAACAGGCTGTTAATGTCACACCATGCAGTCAGGTTCCTAACTTCTTCTCTTTATGCTGCTGCCTCATTGTCTGATATAAGGCCAATGAAAGTCTTATCATCTGCAAACTTAACAATTAAGTTTGAGTTATGTATAGGCTCAGGGCCGCCATCAGAAATTTTGGGGGCCCTCACACATCATCAGGCCTGGTCCCCCCCTCCCTGGGCCCACCCACTGGTTGCTGTGCCCGCCCACTAGCCACTAGTGTTGGGCGAACACCTGGATGTTCGGGTTCGGGAAAGTTCGCCGAACATGGCCGCAATGTTCGGCATGTTCGGGCCGAACCCCGAACTCCCCGAACATCCCGCTTGTAGGGGCCCTATGGGGTCGCAGGCATAAGGGGGGAGCATGCCCCGATCGCGGGGGGGGTCGGAAATTCCCCCCAGCCCCTCCGCTAGCGCTCCCCCCTCTGCCCGCTTCCCCATACAAAAGTTGCAAGAAGTACCTGTGTCCGGGTGGTAGTGGGTGGCTGTCTGGCTGGCAGTGGGCGGCACTATGCAGTGACTAAATGAGGAGGAGGAGTCCGGAGAGTGACGCGTTGAGGGAGGCCGGGCAGCGGGCGGTTCAGCAGTACTACTGCTGAACCGCCCGCTGCCCGGCCTCCCTCAACGCGTCACTCTCCGGACTCCTCCTCCTCATTTAGTCACTGCATAGTGCCGCCCACTGCCAGCCAGACAGCCACCCACTACCACCCGGACACAGGTACTTCTTGCAACTTTTGTATGGGGAAGCGGGCAGAGGGGGGAGCGCTAGCGGAGGGGGTGGGGGGAATTTCCGACCCCCCCCGCGATCGGGGCATGCTCCCCCCTTATGCCTGCGACCCCATAGGGGGGCCGTATTCGGCCGAACAGGGCCCTGTTCGGCTAGTAATTTGGCAGTTCGGGCGAACGCGAACAGTTTGGCCGAACACCACCAGGTGTTCGGCCGAACTCGAACATCACCCGAACAGGGTGATGTTCTGCAGAACCCGAACAGTGGCGAACACTGTTCGCCCAACACTACTAGCCACCCCACCCCTGTGTCCGTGCATGGCTCAGATACTGAAGAAAGTGGCATGCACAGCATGATGCAGCAAACAGTGGGCGGGACCATGGCATGTTGTGGGTGGAGCCAAATAGTAGCAAAATACAGGAAGTCCCCAGTTAATAAATGAGATAGGGACTTGTAGGTCCGTTCTTATCTTTTATTTGTTCTCTTTTGTCCCCCTCTTTTCTTCCTGTGCCTCTTTTGTCCCCCTCTGTCTCACCTCAGTTTTTGCCTCTTTTGTGTCCCTCTGTGTGACCTCATGTTCCCATCTCATCTCTTTCCTTCCTGTGCCTCTTTTGTCCACCTCTGTTCCCCCTGTGCCTCTTTTATCCCCCTGTGTTACCTCTTATCCCCTTCTGTCTCAGCTCGTCCCCCTGCCCTAGCTAGGTACAGGTGTCCCCAGTATAGGTAGCAAGCTATAAGCGCCCCAGTATAAGTAGCCAAGTATAGGTGGTGCCTCAGTATAGGTAGCCAGTTATAGGTGGTGGCCCAGTTTAGGTAGCTAGGTATAGGTGGTGGCCCAGTATAGGTAGCCTGTAGCCAGATATAGGTGGTGCCGCAGCCCCAGTATAGAAAGTCCGCTGTAGCAGGCTCACTCATCTGCTCCCCACATTCAAGCCAATGTCTTCTCTTCTCTCAGTGCTGGAATGTGGTGTGCTGGTTAGTGAATCACAGGCCCGCAGCCAGCACATGCTTTGGGGGGGCCTAGGGCCCCCAGAAGCCCTGGGCCCCTCACTGCAGTGTCAGTTGTCCCCCCCCTGATGGCTGCCCTGGATAGGCTGTCAGTCATGGGTGAAAAGTGCATAGAGGAGAGGACTTGGTACACAGCCCTGTGGCACGCCAGTGCCCAGGGTAAGGATAGAGGCTGTGTCTTTTCCTAACCTAACAGCTTGAGGGTGATGTGTAAGAAAGTCTTGGCAGCTTGGCACTGCTTCTGGCTGCAGAGGAGTATGCAGCAGTGTGGCCACATTTCGTACAAGTGAATGGGACTGCCCGTCTCTGTTGCCTCAGAGTGCACTTAAACATATATTATTTGCCTGGTGCTGCATGGCATGTGCTGTGTTGAATTAATGGAAAGACAAGAAGAAGTGGAAGAATGGAGGCCTGCTCAAAGAGCTTACAATCAATACTTATAGATCCAGTATGTGGGCGCAAGGGCTAAATGTGATCACCGCTGCTGAGAGATCATGAAGTTCTGAGGGAAAATAATTGAAAGGGAACATGAAATGAGAGGCATACGGTTGTTGTCATATGTATTTACTTTTAAAAATACCAGTTGCCTGGGTCTATGCTTAAAGTATTAGAGGCAGATTATCAGCATCAGAGAGCAGAAAGGACATAAAGATGGCATCCTCTATATTCCCCTCACTTTAGGTGTGCTTGAACAAAATATTTACATAGATTGAAAAACAAAAATACTGTCAAAATGTTATCTCTTAATGGATAAATAATACATGTAATATAATAAAAGCTTTCAGAGATTCCCCAAAGTTTCCAGATAGAATATGTTTTCTCCTGAACCCATGAGCTACTACCAAAAAGTGGGTTATTATTATTATTTAGTATTTATATAGCGCCAACATCTTCCGCAGCGGTATACAGAGTGTATCTTGGAAAATTATAAAATTAATACAGTAGTTTTAAATAATAGAAAACATGCCCTTGTGTAACTATATTAAGTACTTCTGTACCAGCAGTGTCTGGCCCCTTAAGGACCAGATACTTCTGGTACTGCAAAACGGCGCTTATCGGCGATTCGCCACATGGTGCTGGTCATGCCCATCTCCCATTGCCGCAGGTCCCTCTCTCTGCCGTCTCTATTACAGCAGAGCTCTGTGCGCTGGTCAAGAGCTGCTTTCATTGGCTCCTGACCCTGTCCATCAATGTAAATCAATGGCATTAGTTTACTGTGATGACATGGTCAGTAGCAATAGGAATCGGCCCCTGACCGGCTCACAGAGCTCTTCCGTCATGACTGACGGCAGGGCGAGTAGGTTGTGACAGGGGCAGAGCGGCGTGATTGGCAGGAGCGAGTGGCGGCGATTGTTGAAATCTCCGTCCTATCAGAGCCGCGCAGCCACAAGCAGGACGTAGATTTCAACCGCGCTAGTCCGGAAGTTGTTAATAATAACCTAAAATTATTTTGTTTACTTGAATAAGTATCTTATTTGCATTTCTTCCACAAACAATTGTAAGCATTTAGTGTACTGTTTAAACACGTTCTTCACCCACCATCCCACCATAGAACTCCGGGCTCCGGCAATTACTGGCTGTCTATGGTAATCACACGCGCTTTGAGATTTCATATGATGGGGACTTTGTTTTTTTAAACACACAGGAATTGAGATAGAAAATTCCATGTGGGAGCTCTGAACAAATGCTCGTGTCACCATTGGAAATAATTGTGACTTTACATTGCAACAAATCACATACGGTTTTAAACAAGCATGGTCATAGCCTAAGTTATTTGTAACAATTTGTTTTCTCGGTCGCCGAAGAAAAACGCAATCAGGGTTAATCAGGGTCACAGTTGTAAATTTAATTTCTTAAAGGCAAAAACACATTTTCATATGCAAACATTATTGATTTTTGTTCACGTCCTTAGCTGTGCTCTCATAGGATATGAGTAAGAACCTTATACCAGAGTTAGAAAATGAAGGATTGGAATGAAAATCTTGGTCAGAGTTCTATCTCTGCCCCACTCTATGAAACATCTGCACTTAGTGGAGAGTATAAATATGGAAAGAGTTCAGAAGCTTGTGGAAGAAACAGTTTGACTGATAACCAATAAAGAGACAGCTTTAGTAGAAGAGTTACAGAAGGTTAAGAAAAGTATTGCAGCCCTATTCATGATAGATGGTAGAGGTGAAGACCATAAAGGTAGATATTGCAGTAGATAAAAGACATGGTACAGGTAAGACTTAATGACAGTATGGACTAGGAAATTCGAGGACTCTATTATCAGATAAAGAAGTGTTTTAGGAATTCTGAGCAAATAAAATGAGTAAAGGCCCATACACATGCTCAATAGCTGTCATCTGAAATGATTAGTAAATATCATTTGAGTGACAGTTTTACAAACAACTGCTGTACTGACACACTGCTCATCTATGGTTAAACAGCCTGTTCTGCTCTATAGTGAGGGATAATAACCACATTAGTGGAGACACTGAACAATAGCAGTCATTTGTAATTGGATTGTTGCTAGATGCAACCTATCTAATGTTGATACCCAGCTGCAGAAATATTTTATATATGCAAAATAAATGAAGTGGCTTAGTCAGTGGTGACAGTAATGTAGTGGACATTTACACTGAATAGAATTGCAGCCCCAGTTACAGCAATTTCAGGATGTGATAAACAAAGTGAAAGGAGAGTATAATTAGCAGTAACAACCTGATGAACGATCTGCATCTTCTTCAGTGTTGGTGACTTTTTTCCAATGCTGCCCCTGGGCCTGTTAAAGAAATATAACTTACTCTGTGTCTGGACTCAAAATGAGGACAAGGCTCCCCTTTGGAGAGATTGGCACCAATAAAAAAAACTAAACAAACCCCACTCTATACAAAGAAGCAATAGAAATTGTACCTAGAAATGAGGTCTAATATTTCTGAAACTTGAGTTAAATATTTTTTAAAGCACACCTGAAGTGACAGTGATACAGAGGCTGTCATATTTATTTCCCTTTAAAGAAAACCCGAGGTGTGTTTGAAGAATATTATCTGCATACAGAGGATGGAACTGCCTATACAGCCCAGCCTCTGTTGCTATCCCAAACCCCCCTAAGGTCCCCCTGCACTCTGCAATCCCTCATAAATCACAGCCACGCTGCTGACAAACAGCTTGTTCTCTATAGTGTCAGTCTGCTGCTCTCCCCACCTCCTGCAGAACTCCGGTAGTGTTGGGCGAACAGTGTTCGCCACTGTTCGGGTTCTGCAGAACATCACCCTGTTCGGGTGATGTTCGAGTTTGGCCGAACACCTGATGGTGTTCGGCCAAACTGTTCGGCCATATGGCCGAACTAAGAGCGCATGGCCGAACGTTACCCGAACGTTCGGCTAGCGCTGTGATTGGCCGAACGGGTCACGTGTAGTGTTGGGCGAACATCTAGATGTTCGGGTTCGGGCCGAACATGGCCGCGATGTTCGGGTGTTCGAGCCGAACTCCGAACATAATGTAAGTCAATGGGGACCCGAACTTTCGTGCTTTGTAAAGCCTCCTTATATGCTACATACCCCAAATTTACAGGGTATGTGCACCTTGGGAGTGGGTACAAGAGGAAAAAAAATTTAGCAAAAAGAGCTTTTAGTTTTTGAGAAAATCGATTTTACAGTTTCAAAGGGAAAACTGTCTTTTAAATGCGGGAAATGTCTGTTTTCTTTGCACAGGTAACATGCTTTTTGTCGGCATGCAGTCATAAATGTAATACATATATGAGGTTCCAGGAAAAGGGACCGGTAACGCTAACCCAGCAGCAGCACACGTGATGGAACAGGAGGAGGGTAGCGCAGGAGGAGAAGGCCACGCTTTGAGACACAACAACCCAAGCCTTGCATGAGGACAAGAAGCGTGCGGATAGCAATTTGCATTTTGTCGCCATGCAGTCATAAATGTAATACAGATGAGAGGTTCAATAAACAGGGACCGGAAACGCTAAC
Organism: Hyperolius riggenbachi; assembly: GCF_040937935.1. NCBI lineage: Eukaryota > Metazoa > Chordata > Amphibia > Anura > Hyperoliidae > Hyperolius > Hyperolius riggenbachi. The sequence continues at coordinate 251,702,226 of NC_090648.1, read as the reverse complement.
CCATCACAGATGTTCATTGTTCATGTTACTTGGTTGGGGTCCGGGAGTGTTGCGTAGTCGTTTCCAATCCAGGATTGATTCATTTTAATTTGAGTCAGACGGTCTGCATTTTCTGTGGAGAGGCGGATACGCCGATCTGTGACGATGCCTCCGGCAGCACTGAAACAGCGTTCCGACATAACGCTGGCTGCCGGGCAAGCCAGCACCTCTATTGCGTACATTGCCAGTTTGTGCCAGGTGTCTAGCTTCGATACCCAATAGTTGAAGGGTGCAGATGGATTGTTCAACACAGCTATGCCATCTGACATGTAGTCCTTGACCATCTTCTCCAGGCGATCGGTGTTGGAGGTGGATCTGCACGCTTGCTGTTCTGTGTGCTGCTGCATGGGTGTCAGAAAATTTTCCCACTCCAAGGACACTGCCGATACCATTCCCTTTTGGGCACTAGCTGCGGCTTGTGTTGTTTGCTGCCCTCCTGGTCGTCCTGGGTTTGCGGAAGTCAGTCTGTCGGCGTACAACTGGCTAGAGGAGGGGGAGGATGTCAATCTCCTCTTTAAAGTCTCCACAAGGGCCTGCTGGTATTCTTCCATTTTGACCTGTCGGACTCTTTCTTCAAGCAGTTTTGGAACATTGTGTTTGTACCGTGGATCCAGAAGGGTATAAACCCAGTAATTGGTGTTGTCCAGAATGCGCACAATGCGTGGGTCGCGTTCAATGCAGTCCTAGGCTGAAGAGGTCATAGCCTAGGGTCACAAAAACCTGTTTATTTGTGCTATTTCAATGGTAGTGATGGTGACGTACATAAATCTCAGCCATGGCCGTTAGCAACGTCTGAATTTCACGAAATGTCTCATGCAGGTAGAAGACATATTGTTAGACTTGGATTCCAAAGATGGGTTCCCTACATCTCTGCAAACCAGAGTTACAGGGGTCCAAAATTGGTAAAATCCCCCATAGGCTTTCATTGGGCCTCCTATTTACAGTTCCAAAATCTCACATCTTTTCAAAGGGCAATTGATCAGCAGTGGCAAATTTTCTAGCATTGTAGGGACTCTTAGGGGAAACATGACTGGTGAGTTTCGGGCCCCTAGGTCGAAGAGGTCATAGCCTAGGGTCACAAAAACCTGTTTATTTGTGCTATTTCAATGGTAGTGATGGTGACGTACATAAATCTCAGCCATGGCCGTTAGCAACGTCTGAATTTCACGAAATGTCTCATGCAGGTAGAAGACATATTGTTAGACTTGGATTCCAAAGATGGGGTCCCTACATCTCTGCAAACCAGAGTTACAGGGGTCCAAAATTGGTAAAATCCCCCATAGACTTTCATTGCCTCCCTATTTCACTTTCCAAAATCTCACATCTTTTCAAAGGGCAATGGCTCAGCAGTACTACATTTTCTAGCATTGTAGGGACCCTTAGGGGGAACATGACTGGTGAGTTTCGGGCCCCTAGGCCAAAGAGGTCATAGCCTAGGGTCACAAAAACCTGTTTATTTGGGCTATTTCAATGGTAGTGATGGTGACGTACATAAATCTCAGCCATGGCCGTTAGCAACGTCTGAATTTCACGAAATGTCTCATGCAGGTAGAAGACATATTGTTAGACTTGGATTCCAAAGATGGGGTCCCTACATCTCTGCAAACCAGAGTTACAGGGCTCCAAAATTGGTAAAATCCCCCATAGACTTTCATTGCCTCCCTATTTCACTTTCCAAAATCTCACATCTTTTCAAAGGGCAATGGCTCAGCAGTACCACATTTTTTAGCATTGTAGGGACCCTTAGGGGGAACATGACTGGTGAGTTTCGGGCCCCTAGGCCAAAGAGCCTAGGGTCACAAAAACCTGTTTATTTGGGCTATTTCAATGGTAGTGATGGTGACGTACATAAATCTCAGCCATGGCCGTTAGCAACGTCTGAATTTCACGAAATGTCTCATGCAGGTAGAAGACATATTGTTAGACTTGGATTCCAAAGATGGGGTCCCTACATCTCTGCAAACCAGAGTTACAGGGGTCCAAAATTGGTAAAATCCCCCATAGACTTTCATTGCCTCCCTATTTCACTTTCCAAAATCTCACATCTTTTCAAAGGGCAATGGCTCAGCAGTACTACATTTTCTAGCATTGTAGGGACCCTTAGGGGGAACATGACTGGTGAGTTTCGGGCCCCTAGGCCAAAGAGGTCATAGCCTAGGGTCACAAAAACCTGTTTATTTGGGCTATTTCAATGGTAGTGATGGTGACGTACATAAATCTCAGCCATGGCCGTTAGCAACGTCTGAATTTCACGAAATGTCTCATGCAGGTAGAAGACATATTGTTAGACTTGGATTCCAAAGATGGGGTCCCTACATCTCTGCAAACCAGAGTTACAGGGGTTCAAAGTTGGTAAAATCCCCCATAGACTTTCATTGCCTCCCTATTTCACTTTCCAAAATCTCACATCTTTTCAAAGGGCAATGGCTCAGCAGTACCAAATTTTCTAGCATTGTAGAGACCCTTAGGGGGAACATGACTGGTGAGTTTCGGGCCCCTAGGCCAAGGAGGTCATAGCCTAGGGTCACAAAAACCTGTTTATTTGGGCTATTTCAATGGTAGTGATGGTGACGTACATAAATCTCAGCCATGGCCGTTAGCAACGTCTGAATTTCACGAAATGTCTCATGCAGGTAGAAGACATATTGTTAGACTTGGATTCCAAAGATGGGGTCCCTACATCTCTGCAAACCAGAGTTACAGGGGTCCAAAATTGGTAAAATCCCCCATAGACTTTCATTGCCTCCCTATTTCACTTTCCAAAATCTCACATCTTTTCAAAGGGCAATGGCTCAGCAGTACCAAATTTTCTAGCATTGTAGGGACCCTTAGGGGGAACATGACTGGTGAGTTTCGGGCCCCTAGGCCAAAGAGGTCATAGCCTAGGGTCACAAAAACCTGTTTATTTGGGCTATTTCAATGGTAGTGATGGTGACGTACATAAATCTCAGCCATGGCCGTTAGCAACGTCTGAATTTCACGAAATGTCTCATGCAGGTAGAAGACATATTGTTAGACTTGGATTCCAAAGATGGGGTCCCTACATCTCTGCAAACCAGAGTTACAGGGGTCCAAAATTGGTAAAATCCCCCATAGGCTTTCATTGGGCCTACTATTTACCGTTCCAAAATCTCACACCATTTCAAAGGGCAATGGCTCAGCAGTGGCAAAACTCACCAGTCATGATCCCCCTAAGGGTCCCTACAATGCTAGAAAATTTGGTACTGCTGAGCCATTGCCCTTTGAAAAGATGTGAGATTTTGGAAAGTGAAATAGGGAGGCAATGAAAGTCTATGGGGGATTTTACCAATTTTGGACCCCTGTAACTCTGGTTTGCAGAGATGTAGGGACCCCATCTTTGGAATCCAAGTCTAACAATATGTCTTCTACCTGCATGAGACATTTCGTGAAATTCAGACGTTGCTAACGGCCATGGCTGAGATTTATGTACGTCACCATCACTACCATTGAAATAGCACAAATAAACAGGTTTTTGTGACCCTAGGCTATGACCTCTTCGACCTAGGGGCTCGAAACTCACCAGTCATGTTCCCCCTAAGGGTCCCTACAATGCTAGAAAATTTGCCACTGCTGATCATTTGCCCTTTGAAAAGATGTGAGATTTTGGAACTGTAAATAGGAGGCCCAATGAAAGTCTATGGGGGATTTTACCAATTTTGGACCCCTGTAACTCTGGTTTGCAGAGATGTAGGGACCCCATCTTTGGAATCCAAGTCTAACAATATGTCTTCTACCTGCATGAGACATTTCGTGAAATTCAGACGTTGCTAACGGCCATGGCTGAGATTTATGTACGTCACCATCACTACCATTGAAATAGCACAAATAAACAGGTTTTTGTGACCCTAGGCTATGACCTCTTCGACCTAGGGGCTCGAAACTCACCAGTCATGTTCCCCCTAAGGGTCCCTACAATGCTAGAAAATTTGCCACTGCTGATCATTTGCCCTTTGAAAAGATGTGAGATTTTGGAACTGTAAATAGGAGGCCCAATGAAAGCCTATGGGGGATTTTACCAATTTTGGACCCCTGTAACTCTGGTTTGCAGAGATGTAGGGACCCCATCTTTGGAATCCAAGTCTAACAATATGTCTTCTACCTGCATGAGACATTTCGTGAAATTCAGACGTTGCTAACGGCCATGGCTGAGATTTATGTACGTCACCATCACTACCATTGAAATAGCCCAAATAAACAGGTTTTTGTGACCCTAGGCTATGACCTCTTCGGCCTAGGACTGCATTGAACGTGACCCACGCATTGTGCGCATTCTGGACAACACCAATTACTGGGTTTATACCCTTCTGGATCCACGGTACAAACACAATGTTCCAAAACTGCTTGAAGAAAGAGTCCGACAGGTCAAAATGGAAGAATACCAGCAGGACCTTGTAGAGACTTTAAAGAGGAGATTGACATCCTCCCCCTCCTCTAGCCAGTTGTACGCCGACAGACTGACTTCCGCAAACCCAGGACGACCAGGAGGGCAGCAAACAACACAAGCCGCAGCTAGTGCCCAAAAGGGAATGGTATCGGCAGTGTCCTTGGAGTGGGAACATTTTCTGACACCCATGCAGCAGCACACAGAAAAGCAAGCGTGCAGATCCACCTCCAACACCGATCGCCTGGAGAAGATGGTCAAGGACTACATGTCAGATGGCATAGCTGTGTTGAACAATCCATCTGCACCCTTCAACTATTGGGTATCGAAGCTAGACACCTGGCACAAACTGGCAATGTACGCAATAGAGGTGCTGGCTTGCCCGGCAGCCAGCGTTATGTCGGAACGCTGTTTCAGTGCTGCCGGAGGCATCGTCACAGATCGGCGTATCCGCCTCTCCACAGAAAATGCAGACCGTCTGACTCAAATTAAAATGAATCAATCCTGGATTGGAAACGACTACGCAACACTCCCGGACCCCAACCAAGTAACATGAACAATGAACATCTGTGATGGGTTAGCGTTTCCGGTCCCTGTTTATTGAACCTCTCATCTGTATTACATTTATGACTGCATGGCGACAAAATGCAAATTGCTATCCGCACGCTTCTTGTCCTCATGCAAGGCCTGGGTTGTTGTGTCTCAAAGCGTGGCCTTCTCCTCCTGCGCCACCCTCCTCCTGTTCCATCATGTGTGCTGCTGCTGGGTTAGCGTTACCGGTCCCTTTTCCTGGAACCTCTTATATGTATTACATTTATGACTGCATGCCGACAAAAAGCATGTTACCTGTGCAAAGAAAACAGACATTTCCCGCATTTAAAAGACATTTTTCCCTTTGAAACTTTAAAATCGATTTTCTCAAAAACTATAAGCTCTTTTTGCTAAAAAAGTTTTCCTCTTGTACCCACTCCCAAGGTGCACATACCCTGCAAATTTGGGGTATGTAGCATGTAAGGAAGCTTTACAAAGCACGAAAGTTCGGGTCCCCATTGACTTCCATTATGTTCGGAGTTCGGGTCGAACACCCGAACATCGCGGCGATGTTCGGCGAACGTTCGCGAACCCGAACATCTAGGTGTTCACCCAACACTAAACTCCAGTCCCCGCCTGCATCCCTTCCCTCCCTGCTGATTGGAGGGAAGGGACGGGGGCAGGGACCGGAGCTATGCAGGAGGCGGGGGAGCAGCTGAGACTGACACTACAGATGTAAACACAGCCTCACAGCACGGCTGTGATTTATGAGGGATTGCAGAGTGCAGGGGAACCTTAGTGGGGTTTGGGATAGCAACAGAGGCTGGGCTGTATAGGTAGATCCAGCCTCTGTATGCAGATAACATTCTTTAAACACACCTCGGGTTCTCTTTAAACAATGTCTGGCTGTCCTGCTAATCATCTGCCACTTATAATTTAAGCCATAGACCCTGAACAAGCCCACAGGTCAGATATTTCTGACTGAATTATCCACAACTCATTTCAGGATAAGGTATTCAAAAAACACTGCAGCCAACAAGATCAGCAGGGTGCCAAGCAATTGGTATTGTTTAAAGGAAATATATATGGCAGCCTCCATATCCATCTCAGTTCAGGTATTCTTTAAGAAAATAAAGGTTTTGTTTGAATTTTGTGATTACAGATAGCTGACACTGTTTATTTAGAATTATGTACGGTGCTGCTTTGGATTTTGGACTGAACTAAGACCATTTAGCTGTGAAACTCTTTAGCTGTAGGCATGCTTAATAATGGACCTTTTATAGCTCCCAGAAAGTGGGCAATCCAAGTAGTTAAGGGCTGATTTGTCAGGATTATTGACACATAAAAGTATCTCCTTTATAGTGCTACAACATCCATGACCTACCACATACAGGGACAGGCAAAAGATCTACATTTTCCCATTAATTTGAGATGGAGTGACTGAAGGGGGGTGAGACTTGAATGTACTCAGTGCCCCTAGCCTACAGCTTTCAGTTATCCACTTCCACTTATCTCTTTATTCTGTTAGGCCTGACTTGCCGTGAGTCCTGTTGTCCATTATGTAAAAAGCCATCTAGTTAAAGAACACTTTGAATGCACAGTTAACATTTTTGCTTTCTGCATTATTCTATGAAAAATAAAAGGGTTGACAAAGAAATCTCTGCACTACATTAAAAAGGGCAAAGTTTATGAATGGCTGAATGCATTCTTTTGACATTTTATACAAAGTGCTTGCGGAAATGTGTAAGCTGTATACAATAATGTAGGGAAGGAAATAACACTGAATGGCTATAGTTCACAACTACATTTTCATCGCTCAAAAATGATCAATGACCCAGAAGTCCAGAATATAACTATAAAATTATTGGTAATATTAACCTGCTGTTTGAGGTTGTAGATTAAATCAGGAAAGGGCCAGATAAATATGAAAGTTAAAATTTCACATCACTGCTTACTTCTCATGTTTATATATCCCAGAGATTTAATTTGAATGTAAATATATTCATAGAATGGTTCATAACTATCCCTGAATACAAAGCAACACACACCATGGTCAGTTTGGTCGATCACCAACTAACCTAGCAGTATGATTTTGGAATTAAATAAATGAATGAAAAAGATTGGATCTCATCATGATTTTCTTGTCTGTATGGACCTCAATATCTTGGAAGTGCTCCGCTATATGAAGAAAAAGTAATCCAATTATTGTATACTGATAAAGACCTGAGAAGAGTGCTCACTGTGCCGAAGTACAGATCACATCCCATAACATGACGTACAGGAAATGCCTTTGGTGTCAACGCATCAAACCATGTAGAGAGTAGAGATGGCTCAAATCTCCGATTTTCGGTTTGCGAACCTCAAACGCGAACTTCCGCAAAAAGTTCGGTTCGCGCGAACTTTTCGAACTGCATTAGACTTCAATGGGGAGGCAAACTTTGAAAACTAGAAACATTTATTTGCTAAGGAGATAAAGTATTGTGACTGGCACCCAATGGTTGTAGGGACTGGAGGCAGCAGCTGGATCCTGGTTATAAACACACCATGCTCACCATCTTATTAGGCAATCCAATATCTTATTCAAGTAGAAGAAAAGCATATCTGGCAATGGTTGCAATAAACCACAATTTCTTTAATCCAGCAGGTACAGTTTACATATGAGGAGTGAAAGGGATCAGCCTAACAGCCGTTTCACAGGTCTCTCTTCAGAGGCACAAAGATAGGGTACAGTATCAGGCTCCCCAATTATATACTACTATGTGTATCATAAAGACTCACCTCCCCAAATGCATCCATATATATACACTGTACAGCGCTGCGTAATATGTCGGCGCTATATAAATACTAAATAATAATAATAATGCTAATGGACAGCGCCTGCCGCCGCTGCTCGGTTCCACCCCCTTCCGGGAATTTCCCTTGGTTCTTACACAGCCAGTCAGGTGGCAGGAATGCTAGCCAATCAGCGCCAGCTAGACACCAGGGAAAGTCGGCCAATAGGCGCATAGCAGGGAGGTGCGTCAGAGGGGACAAATATCAAAAGTTGCCATAGCAATACCCACACCGGGCGCATTTCCAAGCGTGGGTATTGAATCACGCCGCTTGGAAATGCGCCCGGCTTTTGATATTAGTCCCCTCTGATTCCCCTCCTTGGTATGCGCCTATTGGCCGGCTTTACCCTGAAACGCACTATAAAGCATAGTTGCCAGCTTGTTCTGCAAGTGCTGCATCCTTTCTGCCTTCTGGTGATTCGGAAACATCTCCGCCACTTTGTGCTTATACCGAGGGTCTAGTAGAGTGGCCCAGTACAGCTCATTCCCCTTGAGTTTTTTTACACGGGGGGGGGATGAAGTGAAAGGTATGCACTGACTTGACTAATACAATGTGCAGTCACACAGGTGCACTGAAAGGTATGCAGTGACTGGTATTACAATACAATGTGCAGCTGTCGCACACACAGGTGCAGTTAACAGGTATGCACGGACTGGTATATTAAACAGCGTGTGGTCACACAGGTACTGTGAACAATTATGCAATGACTAGTATTACAGCTGTCCCACTCACAGGTATCGTGAACAGGTATGCAGTGACTGGTAGCTAATATAACACTGAGTGCGGTCACGTAGGTGCACTGAACAGGTATGCAGTGACTAGTATCAATACAATGTGCAGCTGTCACACACACACAGGTATCGTAAACAGGTGCAGTGACTGGTGGTATATAACACTGCGTGCGCTCACCTAGGTAGATGCACTGAACAAGTAGGTATGCAGTGATTGGTATTACAAATGTGCAGCTGTCACACACACAGGTACCGTGAACAGGTGCAGTGACTAGTATATAATATAACACTGTGTGTGCTCATGTAGGTAGGTGCACTGAACAGGTAGGTATGCAGTGATTGGTATTACAAATGTGCAGCTGTCACACACACAGGTACCGCAAACAGGTGCATTGACTGGTGGTATATAACACTGCATGCACTCACGTAGGTAGGTAGGTGCACTGAACAGGTAGGTATGCAGTGATTGGTATTACAAATGTGCAGCTGTCACACACACAGGTACTGTGAACAGGTGCAGCGACTGACTGGTATATAACACTGCGTGTGCTCACGTAGGTAGGTAGGTGCACTGAACAGGTAGGTATGCAGTGATTGGTATTACAAATGTGCAGCTCTCACACACACAGGTACCGTGAATAAGTGCAGCAACTGACTGGTATATAACACTGTTTGCGGTCACGTAGGTAGGTGCACTACTGAAGAGGTATGCAGGGATTGGTATTACAAATGTGCAGCTGTCACACACACAGGTAATCACTGAATGTGCTGGGCCTGGCAGTGGAACAGTAAGAATTACTAAGGGGCCAAGGTCCAGCAGCTGTGACTGACTGACAGGGCTGTATATGCAATACAAGTGTCTGTGGGACACACAAAAAAACAAAAATAGATGACAAGAACAACATTAGCTCTCAAAAGAGCTGTTAAATATGAGGAGTGCTTTTTAGCAATAAGTATAAGCAAGGAGCAAGCTAACAAGCCTAACACAAGAGCCTAACTAAGCTTTCCCTATGTCTATACAGCAGGTTCTCTCCCTTCTCTAATTACTGCAGCCACACGAGTTAGTGAAAAGGCTGTTGCTGCCTGCCTTTTATAAGGGGGGGGGCTCCAGGAGGGAGTGTAGCCTGACTGGCTACCCTGTGTCTGCTGACTGTGATGTAGAGGGTCAAAGTTGACCCTAATGATGTAGTAAAGGGGAGCGGGTCGAAATCGCATATAGTTCGCGGTTCACCGCGAACGAGAACCACCGAAGTTCGCACAAATAAGTTTGCGTGCGAACCATTCGGTGAAGCTATGCGTAGCTTACGCCCACTATGTGTTACTCGCGTCTAATTTTCCACTTGCGATTGTATGCTTATAAATGTATGCATTAAAAATATATTCAAAGAGGAATTAATGCGTAAAATTTTCTGCATACGGGCATAAGCATCCGCATACACTACGCTTCACACTACGCGTATTTGCGTATTTTAACGCATAGTCTACAAAATGCATGCGAAGCGAAGTTGGCTGACTACGACCATCCCTGTGACAGATGGTAAACTCACCAGAGTGATCCGGAGCCTCCGGGGACCGGAAGAAGAATGGCTGCTGACGTCTGGATCCCTATGCATAGACTTTGTTTGGCTCTAATCAGTATTATGGTCTACCCCTTTTCCCCAGACTGATATAACAACTACATACGATACACAAATCACCCCACCACAATCCAACATGTTTCACCCCTTTAAAAGAGGGGCTTTATCAGGGGCATATATAAAAGTACAAGGTGCTACCAGTGTGAATACATAAAGTGAAACATCAAGAAAAATAAAAAAATGAGATGCAAATCTGCAGCACAGCCTCATGGCTATCTGTGCAGGCCTGCAAGCAAAACTCTATGCTTACCTTACCATGCAAAAAAATGTAAGTGTGAATAAATCGGTGGATTTTTAAATACATATTGCGCTATTATCAATGTTATTACTCTGAGGAAACTTGTAATGCAATTAAAGAAGAGGTACAGCAAGTGAAGGCAGCATATGGTCGGGTGGCAAGGGGAGCCAGTCAGTGAATGCCCAACAGTTGTGTTTGACCATTGTGATCATGGGCCTGCAGACTTGGTGAGTCGCTAACCATATGGGCACTGGTGGAGGAATCGTTATTTCTGATTGTTTAGCGCTAATAGGAAGTTGTTTGGAAAAGTGATTTTAGAAGGCGATACTCTGCCTGTTCTTCAAGCGAGCCAATTACAACTGATTCATTTATGTACCTCTTCACATTTAATTGGACTGCGATCAGATTGTAATGGTCATGATTCCATTATAATGACTTTTTAATGCTATAGTTTTATGATTTTAGTGATTTTTAGTGTAACTTGTTGCCTATAGATCTGTACTGAGGAATACAGTGTAATATTCACTTGGTGAGAGCGCTTTAGGTGGTAATTGTGTGAAGAACAATAAATTACTGACTTGCTTTCTGTGTCTGCATGCTTTTGTACAGGAATCAGATCACAGCCTCAGCAATAATAGGGTTGCAGTGGGAGAGGTTTAAGTAATAGTGCTCTTTATGTGCAGGAGTACAGGAGAGCGTGACTTTCTCTACACCTCCCACACTCAGTGTAGTTCACACAGCAGTCCCTGAACTGGATTCAAACTTGGGATGCTTTTTGAGAATTTACTTGCAATTAAATCACCCAAATTCTGTTATAAAATATGTGAACTGCTCTGCTTAACGTTGCCTAGTATTACACTCTGTCATGTTCTCTGATTGTTTTTGCTGTATATGTAAATGATGAATGCTAAATGCTTATCAGTAAAATGTATTATGTTAATGCTGAGGCTACAGGAAAAAGAAAGGTTGCCTCAGGGATTTCCGTGTGCTGTACTTTAAGTAAATAATGGTAAAAAATGCAAGCCAAGCATTCTACTGCCTGGATGTAATTTGGTTAGAAAATTATTCAAATATTTCATATTCATAATAACAGTGTGACATAAGAGAACCCCTAAGTCACTCATGTACTATTTTATATTTTCACTGTTTCTTTTTTCAGTAAATGTGTGGATATGGTATGGATGGGTTTTATTTTTAAGTAAAAATCTATCTTGCTATAATGCATTGTAGAGTGTTGGTATTATCCCATTCAGCACTGCAGGAGACCCTGTATGTTTATAACAAAATACAGCAACAAACAAGTAACCCAATATATAGGATGTGACCAGAGGCGGGACAAGGTCCTCCAGCACCCAAGGCTGAGACACCAAAGTGCGCCCCTCCATCCCTCCCACCCCAGCTGTCACACACTGATTGCTATTAGACTAAGAGGCCCATCCCTCCCACCCCAGCCGTCACACACTGATTGCTATTAGACTAAGAGGCCCCTCCCTCATCCCTCCTACCCCAGCCGTCACACACTGATTGCTGTTAGACTAAGAGGCGCCACAGGGCCCACAACCTCCCCAACACCTTAATATCTAGTTATCTGGCTTGCAGTCACTGCCATGTATCCCCTTTTCTTATTTCTTTCTGCTTCAAACACAATTAGGAATGACAGCTGAATGAATTGTGCGCCCCCTCCTACACTGCGCCCTGAGGCTGGAGCCTCTCCAGCCTATGCCTCGGCCCGGCCCTGGATGTGACCCTGTTTAACAAAATGTAGCACCAACCTAAACCAATATTCAATATTTGACCCTGCATAAAAAAATGTAGAAACGTATCCCAATCAATGTCTCTTCTACAGTTTTAACTCCTGGGCACTGAAGTACATAATTTTTTCTCATGCCTTTTCTAATACTATAAGTTGACACATTATAATCTGGTCCCCACTGGTCTTTTAAAGGACCAATGGGGAGCACTGTTGACACATTTAAAGATGCTTTACAGGGGCTTGCTGCTATACATTAGATGGCGGTGGTGGTGAGCGACGTGTGCGGCATTGTTCATCAGGGTTCAATTAATCAATCAATCAAACCAGAGGATACTGGCTTGGGACAGTTAGGGAGGATATTGGTGTGAGATCATGAATTACAGGTTAGTGCTTATGGTTAATTAAGAATATTAAAGGACTTTACTTGTTCAGTTTTTATTTCATTTTTAACTCTTTGTGGAAATAGGTAAGAGGTACATTAGTACCCCTATACTAATTTCCCCTGGGGAGGCGGGCATCTATTGGTCACTTTGTTCAAACTTAAAAGGGACCTCGAGATTCCACCATGGATCCCCCCCCCCCCCCCGTAAGGGCCCACCCTTCTCTGGGGCTCTGGAGGTGGGGAAGAGCTCCTTTTCTATGGATTTGAACAGGGCTTTGCGGGAGAGGCATATGCATTGCTGCCCTTCTTTCCAGAGCCCCCCTATAATGGACCATGAAGGCTTTTTTTTAGCTCAGGGTATGGATCCCTATGTGGTTCAGGCTTTGAGTTTTGGGTATAGCAGCCTGCATGGGTAACTAGAGATTAAAGGCTTGGATGAGGGGACCTCCACATAATATATTTTCAAATTTATTTAATGCAAATAATACCTATATTTGCCAGGGATCCTTATACAGCACTGTTGTGGAGCTAAAGCGATCCCCAGCAAAATAATTGCAACTTTCCTTGAGGTTTCCTCTTGGTCATGGCTCTGTTGTTGGTCATAAGTCAGCATACTTACCAACTGGAAACACCGGCAGGTAGAGTTGAGCTGAAATTTTCGTAATTTTGCATTACTAAAATTACGCATGCGAAATTTGCGATTACGATGCGAAATTACAGTAGCGTAATTGCCATTAAAATCGTAATTGAAAATACCGTAAGCGTAATTTTGAACGCGTAATTTCGCGTTTCGTTCATGCCGTAATTTCGCATTAAACGCTACCGTAATTTCGGATTAAACCGTAACGCTCCGTATAATATAAAAAAGCCGCCGACTTTAAGGGTTAATAGCAAAGCCCCCTTAAATGCTAAGAGCCTCAAATTTGGAGAATATATTAGGGAGATCAGGAGGAATAAGAGGAAAAAAATTTTTTTCAAAAAGACCTTATAGTTTTTGAGAAAATCGATGTTAAAGTTTCAAAGGAAAAATGTAAACATTTAAAAACCCGCCGACTTTAACGGCTAATAGCAAAGCCTGCTTAAAGTTTAGGAACACCAAATTCCCAGGGTATATTAAGGGGATCAGTGGGAATAAGAAGAAAAAAATGTTTTTCAAAAAGACCTTATAGTTTTTGAGAAAATCGATTTTTAAGTTTCAAGGGCGAAAATGTCTTTTAAATGCGGAAAATGTCAGTTTTTTTTGCACAGGTAACAATAGTGTATTATTTTCATAGATTCGCCCAAGTGGGAAGAGTTTTACTTACTTCGTTCTGAGTGTGGGAAATATTAAAAAAAAAACGACGTGGGGTCCCCCCTCCCAGACCTCTTTAACCCCTTGTCCCCCATGCAGGCTGGGATAGCCAGAATGCGGAGCACCGGCCGCGTGGGGCTCCGCACCCTGACTATACCAGCCCGCATGGTCCATGGATTGGGGGGTCTCGGAAGGGGAGGGGCAGCCAAGCTTTCCCCTCCTCCTCCGAGCCCTTGTCCAATCCAAGGACAAGGGGCTCTTCTCCACCTCCGATGGGCGGTGGAGGTGGAGGCCGCGATTTCCTGGGGGGGAGGTTCATGGTGGAATCTGGGAGTCCCCTTTAAAAAGGGGTCCCCCAGATGCCCACCCCCCCTCCCAGGAGAAATGAGTATAGAGGTACTTGTACCACTTACCCATTTCCTTTAAGAGTTAAAAGTAAATAAACACACAAACACTTAGAAAAAGTATTTTAATTGAACAAAAAACATAACCACGAAAAAAGTCCTTTAATATTCTTAATTAACCATTAATACTTACCTGTCCCTTTAAATAAATGATCCCTCGAAATAGCCTCGGAAATGTTCTATCAGTTACAATGTAACAAAGTTATTACAATGTAACAACTTTGTTACATTGTAACTACGCCGCACCCAACGTCACTCACCGCCACCACCGCCGCCGCGTCTGCGCTGCACGGACCGACAGAGCTCTGAGCTATAGCTCAGAGCTCTCTAAAGCATCTTTGTATTTTGGCTCCAAGGAGCCCCATTGGTCCTTAGCAGACCAATGGGGTTCCTTCAAATCAGAAGGAACCCCATTGGTCTGCTAAGGACCAATGGGGCTCCTTGGAGCCAAAATACAAAGATGCTTTAGAGAGCTCTGAGCTATAGCTCAGAGCTCTGTTGGTCCGTGCAGCGCAGACGCGGCGGCGGCGGCGGTGAGTGACGTGGGGTGCGGCGTAGTTACAATGTAACAAAGTTGTTACATTGTAATAACTTTGTTACATTGTAACTGATAGAACATTTCCGAGGCTATTTCGAGGGATCATTTATTTAAAGGGACAGGTAAGTATTAATGGTTAATTAAGAATATTAAAGGACTTTTTTCGTGGTTATGTTTTTTGTTCAATTAAAATACTTTTTCTAAGTGTTTGTGTGTTTATTTACTTTTAACTCTTAAAGGAAATGGGTAAGGGGTACAAGTACCTCTATACTCATTTCTCCTGGGAGGGGGGGTGGGAATCTGGGGACCCCTTTTTAAAGTGGACTCCCAGATTCCACCATGAACCTCCCCCCCAGGAAATCGCGGCCTCCACCTCCACCGCCCATCGGAGGTGGAGAAGAGCCCCTTGTCCTTGGATTGGACAAGGGCTCGGAGGAGGAGGGGAAAGCTTGGCTGCCCCTCCCCTTCCGAGACCCCCCAATCCATGGACCATGCGGGCTGGTATAGTCAGGGTGCAGAGCCCCACGCAGCCGGTGCTCCGCATTCTGGCTATCCCAGCCTGCATGGGGGACAAGGGGTTAAAGAGGTCTGGGAGGGGGGACCCCACGTCGTTTTTTTTTTATATTTCCCACACTCAGAACGAAGTAAGTAAAACTCTTCCCACTTGGGCGAATCTATGAAAATAATACACTATTGTTACCTGTGCAAAAAAACCTGACATTTTCCGCATTTAAAAGACATTTTCGCCCTTGAAACTTAAAAATCGATTTTCTCAAAAACCTATATGAGGCGCTACACCTGCTATTGCTGAAATTCTGTCTTGTCCCCATTTTTATTGCCTGATGAAGCGGGCTGGGCCTGCGAAACGCGTTGCACTGTTTTGGGGTACTAATTAATAAATGTGACTACTATTCAGACAGTCTTTCGTGTCTGCTTTATGGAGGTAAGTCCACCACTTCCTCCCAGCAAATTTTAAAGTTTTTATCCACTTTTATCCTGCTGGCGCCTCTGTTCTCCTACTGCTCAAAAACTATAAGGTCTTTTTGAAAAAAAAATTTTCTTCTTATTCCCACTGATCCCCTTAATATACCCTGGGAATTTGGTGTTCCTAAACTTTAAGCAGGCTTTGCTATTAACCGTTAAAGTCGGCGGGTTTTTAAATGTTTACATTTTTCCTTTGAAACTTTAACATCGATTTTCTCAAAAACTATAAGGTCTTTTTGAAAAAAAAAATTTTTCCTCTTATTCCTTCTGATCTCCTTAATATATTCTCCAAATTTGAGGCTCTTAGCATTTAAGGGGGCTTTGCTATTAACCCTTAAAGTCGGCGGCTACCTAACATTGATCCATGCGTCAACTTTTCCGCTTTGGGAGCATGGCCATACGCATTAATTTCGTAATACCCGTTGCAATGCGAAAATTACGCGAAAATTACGCTTACGCGAAATTTCACGAAATCCTTCTTCATTACGATTATGTACTTACGGCCATAAACGTAATTACACTAATTACGCGAAATTTCGTGAAATCGTAATTAGGTCATTACGCTCATCTCTACCGGCAGGAGTGTGACTGTGGTTTCTAGGGATATATTTAAATTTTAAATACTTATGGATACACACATCATCTGTCATCTTTAATCACATTTACAAAACAAATTCTTATTGAAACGTTAAAAGTCAATTCTCAAAACTACAAGGCTTTTTTAATTCCCCCAATCCCCACCCCGCCTTGTTCCCACCATTCTCTTAACATACATAGCAAATTTGATTACGGAACTATAGCATGTATGGGAGCTTTGCTATTTACCGCTTAAGTCTATGGTATGCAATAGAAGAAAACAGCAAGGTCACCACTCCTTTAAAAGCCCTTTATTGCGAAGTGGGTATACAAAGGTTTTGCCGGTGGGGTTACAGATGTTCCTGACAGCTGTTTTCATGATTTCATTTCCTTCCTCAGAAGCAGTAGAACTGGGTCGACTATCTCTGAGGAAGCCACTGAAAGCATGAAACAGCTGTCCGGCACACCTGTAACCTCCACCTGCTAAATCTGTGTATACCCACTTCGCAATACATGGCTTTTAAAGGAACGGCACCCTTGCTGTTTTCTTCTATTGCACATTGAATTATATTAAGGAACACGTAACCTGTGACCCTAGCCATGAGTGTGTCACCTCCCAACCGCATCCTGGTCCCGGGTAATTTCTCTTCTGTTTAAAGTCTGTGGTTTTCTTCAAACAATTTAATCCTGACATCTGCCAGTGAATTTGCAGAAATGTAAAAAATGAATTTTAAGTGAAATTCATGTCAATACCGGGAATAAGTTTGGTAAGCGAAAATGAGCCAGTTCACCAAAAAATCAAGTTCAGGGGTGTCGCCTGCTTATCCCTAGTCTATACACCTGCCCAAAGACCTGTTAAACAGGTGCAGTGACTGGTACATAACACTGCGTGCGCTCACGTAGGTAGGTGCACTGAACAGGTAGGTATGCAGTGATTGGTATTACAAATGTGCAGCTGTCACACACACAGGTAGTCACTGAATGTGCTGGGCCTGTCAGTGACACAGTAGGAATTGCCAAGGGGCCAAGGGCCAGCTGCGACTGACTGACACAGCTGTATATGCAACACAAGTGTCGGAGGGACACACACACAAAAAAATAGATCACAAGAACAACATTAGCTCTCAAAAGAGCTGTTATGGGGTGCTTTTTAGCAATAAGTATCAGCAAGGAGCAAGCTAACAACCCTAACAAGAGCCTAAGTAAGCTTTCCCTATGTCTACAGCAGGTTCCTCTCCCTTCTCTAATTACTGCAGCCACACGAGTGAGTGAAAAGGCTGATGCTGCCTGCCCTCTATAAGGGGGGGGGGGGGGGCTCCAGGAGGGAGTGTAGCCTGATTAGCTACCCTGTGTCTGCTGACTGTGATGTAGAGGGTCAAAGTTGACCCTAATGATGTAGTATAGGGGGCGGGTCAAACTCGCATATAGTTCGCGGTTCACCGCAAATGTGAACCACCGAAGTTTGCGTGAATACATTTGCTTGCGAACCATTCGGGCCATCTCAAAAAGTTAGTAGTAGGGTTTTTTTGTATGTGTTTTATACATTGGTAGGTTTAGATAGGTGGGGCTCAATAATATTGGAAGAAAACTCCAGAAAAGTTATATAAAGGTGGGAAGTGGAAAGAAGGGCTTAGCGTAGCCACAAGCTGGTATGGGGATAAGAGGTTTATGGGCTAGGTATGGGGTATACTAGCTATAATTTTAAATAAAATGTAGTTCTTTAGGTCACGATTTTTACAGCAGCTCCTATCACCTCAGAAGACAGAATGACAGGGTTCTGACAACTTTTTACAAGCATTTTACTAACTTTCTAAGAGTGATCACTGCCATTGATTACAGCAATATTCATTCAAGAATAAGGCACTTTGATTGGCTATGGGAACACATGTTCCCATACACCAATCACTGCCCAAGCAGAGACAGTAGGGGTGTGCATGAGTGAGCTCAGGAGTGTACACAATTATGCACAGCATCTGTGCACACATGTTTGAATGATAGATCACTGCTCTTTCACTGCAGCTGTGATGTATCATTAACTGACTACACTGAATGGTTTTGGGAACATTTCTTCCCATTTGTCAATCAGTCCCAGAGGTAGCAGTGATGTAAACGTACCCAGGAGCACTAGCTGGCAATAGATGCAATGTATTGAATGGTTACTGCCACGTGATGCAGCAGTGATCATTCAATGGGTAGACTCTCTGATTGGCTATGGGAACATATGTTCCTATTCACCAATCCGTATTTGACTTGTGGGTAGCACATGTGATCGCTCACAGTGCTGCTGCAGGCTAAAGATGTTGTTGTGTTTTGCAGAGCATACAGCAATGACGTGAATTTACTGTATGGGGGCTACAAAGTGGTTAATTAAAACATGTAGCTATCAGTAGTTAGTCTATGCTTTATCAGTGGGTTAACATTTAAAGATTTGGATTGCTATGTTAAGAAAAGAAGATATAAAATGTCATTCTTACTTCCTGCAAGGCTAATAAAGAAGAGAACTAAGCAACAATTCAAAAACACTTTTCAGGGTAAAGATTATTTTCAGAGTTCAATAAAAATCAATGATTCCCAGACGCCCGGAGCTCAAATATTTCTGTTCATAGACTGTGAAAAAATAGCACTGGTGTGTCAAGGAATAATTTCAACTCAATGTCATCTTTTGTTCCACAAGAAAGCAAATTTATTTCATTTCTCATCATTTTGTTCCAGAGCTGAAGACAAGAGGTTTTTTTTAAATATGTATTTTAACTTTTCTTCTCTTTCGTTTTGGAGAACCGGCACGAAAAGGTTATAGCTTTAAAGTTCCAATATCCACATTGAGGCTTTATTTTCCTCCTGTTACCTGTTTCCATGGCTGCAGTTTTACACCTCAGACTGTACAGACACTTCTGCTGCTTCCTTCGTAACACAGCTATAACTAAAGTACACCAAGCAGCTCCTATTTTTTTAACACCATCCCTGCTGGATAAGCATGAAGCCAAACTACGTAACATTTTCCCATCTGTGAGGATGTAATTATGTAAACAGTTTTACATTTGCTTTTCATTCCACTGCCTAGACAAAAATCTGTAGCAATACATCATAAGCAATGATGTAAAAGAGATTAAACTAATCAGGAGACTAGTTATAAATAACATTAAGGATCCAGTATATAATGTTGCACTCGTACACTCGAGTTACTAATAATATTTATATATTGGATTTGGCCACTAATATCTAATTGCTGCATCATCTCAGTGTAAAATACTGACTTGACTTGAGGAACCCTTGAACCAAGTGTTGCTTAACATAATTTTAAAGGGAACCTAAACTGAGAAGGATATGGATTTTTCCTATTAAAATAATGCCAGTTGCCTGACTCTCCTGCTGATCCTGTGTCTCTAATACTTTTAGCCACAAACCTTCAACAAGCATGCAGATCAGGTGCTCTGACTGATGTCAGACTGGATTAGCTGCATGCCTGTTTCAGGTGTGAGATCCATATACTATGGCAGCACATTGATCAGCAGTAGAGTCCGGCAACTGGTATTGTTTAAAAGGAAACATCCATATCCCTCTCAGTGTAGGTTCCCTTTAACCCTCCTGGCGGTCTATTAAAACCGCCAGGGGGCAGCGCAGCCGGTTTTTTGAATTTTTTTCATTTTAAAATCATGTAGCGAGCCTAGGGCTCGCTCAATGATAGCTGCTGTGCAGCAGCATCCCCCTACCCTCTTTGATCGCCTCCGGCGATCGGCGATCAGGAAATCCCGTTCAAAGAACGGGATTTTCTGAAGGGTTTTCCTCATCGCCATGGCGACGGGGCGGGATGACGTCACCGACGTCATGGATGTCGTGACTTCCAAGGGAGTCCCGATCCACCCCTCAGCGCTGCCTGGCGCTGATAGGCCAGGCAGCGCACGGGGTCTAGGGGGGGGGCTCTGCGGCGCGGTGGATAGCGACGAATCGGCGCGGGGCGGCGGCGATCGGTGTGCTCACGCAGCAAAAAAAATTGCGCAAATCGGCCCAGCAGGGACTGAGAAAACCTCCTGCGCGGCTTACCCCGAACTACATTCGGGGTTACCCCCAGGAAGGTTAAGCCTGTTTTATGTGCAGTGCAGTGACATATGTCACAGTACCATCATCATCACAGTCCAGCACCCCCGTGGTCCCCGCAATGCTCTGTCAACTGAGCAGAACGTCACTTATGAGCAGGGAGAAAGAGGCAGTTTTGCTTCCCTAGTCCGTGCTTATAAACGCGCCTTTCACCCCTCCCCCTTTTATGTTTCCTGATTTTACTGTTTACTGTTACTGCACACAGTGTGCAGGAGAACTGCGACGTGTGTGATCTTGGGGAGATTGACTTCAGAATGATAGTGTACTAATAACTGTATTAGTATGTTAACCAACATTTAGTTCAGGGAGTAATTTAAAGGGGTTCTTTTGCGAAAAAAGTAGGCAGTTAAAAAATGTGACAGATTACAGGTTTTGGGCCAGTCCATCTTTTTAAGGGGGATTCTCAGGGCTTTCTTTGTTTTCAACAGCATTTCCTGAACAACAGTTTAATCCTGAATATTTACAAGCCATAACAATCTATTAAAGCTTATATTACCCAATTACTACTCTCAGCGCTGTTCTTACATATATAGACTCCATTTATAACACAACTGTATGCAATATATGCATTTGAATTACATGCTATGCAATTTTATATATTTTTTGTAATTTTAAATAGGGATTTTTTTGATTGAGTATTAATCCTAAACATACGCAGGGTACGTGTATGCAATATATGCACACTAGCTATATGCTATGAGACTTTTTACAGATTTTAATCTCTGTATTTTTAGCATTTGACCTTGTGCTTTGAAATCTATCCTGAAAATATACAGGCCATGACCATCTATTACAAACAACAAACAAACAAACACAGAACATTTATATCACGTTTTTCTCCTGGTGGACTCAAAGCGCCAGAGCTGCAGCCACTAGGACGCGCTCTATAGGCAGTAGCAGTGTTAGGGAGTCTTGCCCAAGGTCTCCTACTGAATAGGTGCTGGCTTACTTAACAGACAGAGCCGAGATTCGAACCCAGGTCTCCTGTGTCAGAGGCAGAGCCCTTAACCATTACACTATCCAGCCAAAGCTTATATTATCCAACTACTACTCTCAGCGCTGTTCATACCTATATAGACTCCAATACCACCAAGATCCTGTGGTGGCAGAAACCACTGCTGGATAAAAATGTGCAGCAGGTTACAAGAACAACTTTGTCATCCTCTAGTCTATGCGTGTATATTGACAGCATCAGTAACACGACAAATTGACACACAGCTTCTGTAGAGGAGTTAGTGAGTAGTGAACACTGAGCACTTATGGTGCAGGGTAAATAAACAGCACTAAGGAAAACATATAGTCGCACATCACAGTGTAGTAGACTTCACAGTGGAACCCTTATACATTAAATTTACCATGAAGATTTACGTAGACCCACTATGCTTTAGAGCCCTATATCTGTTACTATGGTTACTATGGCTAGTCTTCTTTTGCCGGGTATGTAAACAGTGGCGTAGCTATGGAGCTA
Source organism: Hyperolius riggenbachi (assembly GCF_040937935.1). Lineage (NCBI taxonomy): Eukaryota > Metazoa > Chordata > Amphibia > Anura > Hyperoliidae > Hyperolius > Hyperolius riggenbachi. The sequence continues at coordinate 251,680,325 of NC_090648.1, read as the reverse complement.
TGGGCCACGAGGCAAGTTTTACATTGGGCCCCCCGAGCACTCTATAAATAACACTTAAAACGGTGCTACAAAGCCTGCCAAGGTCATCCACAGTGTTAGAGGTGCAAGAAGAGGATGGGGGGCAGTTTGTTAATGATTACCACTATTCAAAGCATCTATAGAAGTGATTCCTACCAGCACAGGACCAATAGAGAGCTAATGCTTTGGTTGAGGAAGGGCCCCATGTGGCCCCTCTGGCCCATGTGGTCGCCACCTCTGCAACCCCTATTGCTAAGCCACTGTATGTATGGTAATTTCAACAACTCTTGCCTCTTCTGAGAAATTGAATCAACATATCTAAATTCACTACATCACTCCAGCTATTTGTTGAACAGTGTTGATATTTTGTGAACTTTAAATGGCGAGTTTGCGTACACCAGCAAATCATTTTTTTCAATGGAAAAATTTCAGATGTTTATTATTCGACATTCTCAATATTGTAAATATAGGCCATACAACACATACCCAATTGGAGGTGATGTTTACATTATACTGTGCATAACATTAATAATGACATTAGGCAACCACAGTATTAGGCAGATAGAGAATTTTGTCATGAATTGGGTATCCACTTCAGGATAGGTTGGGTTGCACTCCAGAAAAAGGACCACTGGATAATTATCTCAGGGGACACCCCTGGGGGCAGGGGAAAACTGTACACAAAATAGGAGGGGGCGCCCCAATGTATTCAATGGGTAAACGTGGGTAAAGAGGTAGGAGGTTTAAGGATAATAATTTTATTGGACACAGCAAAGTACGACGCGTTTCACGGGACCTGCCCACTTCTTCAGGTCTACAGTATAGTGTCTTATGAAGCTGCATGCACCGACTAGGTACAAAACGGGCAGGTACAAAGGGGGCAGGTACCGCAAAATCATCCTTTCCTGTGTCTAATAAAATTATTATCCTACCTGAAGTAAAACTGTTTCATTACCCATGTTTACCCATTGCGTACTACATTGGGGAGCCTCCTTCCATTCTGTGTATATGCTGATGTGATCATTGAATAAATGTTATAATCCATATTGGGGGTGCCTGTCCTACATTGGATTCATAAAATTATAGGAAAGAAATACATTAAATTAATACGTTTAGACCTACAACCAGACATCTTTTAACATCACTTCCTTCGACAGGTATGTCAGTTTAAACTCAGATATTCACCCACCTGTACAAGGTGCAGGTCAACAATATATGAATATGCAAGATAAAGAAGACAGTAGTAAAATAACTATATTGCTGATATTTCTAATAGAGATGGCCGGAACAGTTCGCCGGCGAGCAGTATTCTGCGAACAAAGGCCTGTTCGCTGTTCTCTTTGTAATAAAAAATTGCGTTTTCATTTTTCCCATAAACTTTAATGGAAGGGGAACGGTCGCCGACTAACGGTTAATACCTAAGCCCCCTTACATGCTAGAAACACCAAATTTGGAGGGGATGTGGACAGGGCCAGTGGGTACAAGAGGGAAAAAAATCAAAAAGATATTATAGTTTTGAGAAAATCGATTTTAAAGTTTCAAAGGAAAAAAAGTATACATTTAAATGCAGATAATGTAGCAAACCTAACAGCATTGTAAATTTACATATATCAAAAGAAAGAGCAATGAATTTCATGACGGGGTTTCCAGGGGGTCCGTACGCAGTGCAACTGCAGCGCGTTGGCCAAGGATCGCTATACAGCCGCAATAATGCTGTATAAAGATCAATGACATATTTTTTTTTATGTTCAGAGGGTGGAAATGTTTTAAAAAAAGATGTGGGGTCCCCCTACCAAAGCTTTTTTAACCCCTTTTTTGTAATACGGTAACAGAGGTGCCAAGTAGAATAAAGTTCGTTAAAACCGTTAAAAAGGGGGAAGTGGGTGGACTCACCACCCTTCTGGAGAAATGACCGAAAAACGGGCAAGTTACTTACATTCAACAGTAACATTTATTAAGAACTCCTAAATTAATGTTCAGCGCTGCATAATATGTTGGCACTTTATAAATACAATAAATAAATAAATAACTCCAAAAAAAAACGTGTTTCACAGGTAACAGTCCCGATTCTTCAGGTAAACTATATTTGGAGGATGCTGGGGAAAGGAAACAGGGGAATAGGAATTGCTAGAGGAACGCAAAACTAGGCACCCAAAAATGCACCATAACACAAATGACAGTCAAATAAGCAAAATGTGCAAACTTTAAAACGACCAAGCACCAAAAGGTGCATAATGACCCAAATTGATGACCATAATGTTTTTATCCCCTTGTCCCCCATGCAGGGTGGGATAGCCAGAATGCGAATCCCCGGCTGAGTGGGGCTTCGCACCCAAAAATAAATAATACAAATATTTGTATAAAAAAATAAACATAGGGGGAGCGATCAGACCCCACCAAGAGAGAGCTCTCTTGGTGGGGGGAAAAGAAGGGGGGGGAATCACTTGTGTGCTGTGTTGTGCGGCCCTGCAGCTTTGCCTTAAAGCTGCAGTGGCCCAATTAAGTAAAAATGGCCTGGTCACTAGGGGGGTTTAACACTGCAGTCCTCAAGTGGTTAAAGGTTGCCAAGACTGTGCCTCAGACATGGAGAACAATGAGCAAGAGGAAGAGGAAACACAGATTTGATCCTCCACGGCAAAGTTCCTTATCTTGTCCATGCCGTAAATACAGCACATAGTATCACATCTCCTGTCCCCCCTGCTCATCATAGCAGGCAAATAGCGTGGTGGAAGCCAGAACTTTGAAAACAGAACACTAGTAAAACAGCAGTGATTTATTACTGAACATGCAGATAATAAACACTTCAGATGTGAGCATGGCTGCAAGGAGAGTAGGACCTGGTTTAAGAGATGATTATTTTGAAAGTAATTTATCTTTATACTGTCTGGGTGTTCAGAAATAAATCATTCTGGTTTCTTTAGTGCCCATTTTGTTCCAGTCATTCGTGTTTCCAAACCTTGAGAGTTCCAGAGAGCTCACCTAAGCACAGATAGCATGTAAGCCCTTATAACAGGAATGACTTGGTAGTTTAAAAACAGCTCTAATGTTTCTTTTCCTTCCTGCTGTGTTTAGGCCGGGATACAAGTATACCAAGCAGAAGAATTGTCTGGGGCTGCATTTATAGTAAGCAGGAAAACTATCTGGGGATGCATGTAGAGTAAGCTCAAGAGGTATCTAACAGTGTATTTATAGTAGCTGTCAATGAATCTGGTAATATGTATTGCATTTAACTGTGGAGTCAGGTAATAAAAGAGAGGCATGTATTAGGCAAATGTAATTTTGCACGGTTTATAGTTTTTTAGGAATGTATTACTTTTAGCCTCATTCCATAGTAACCAACCTGTTAAGCCTCACCCACCCTCAACCATGGCACATGTTCTGCTCTGCCTCTTTCAGCTGATGTTTATTTTAACAATTTCACCCTGTGGGTATTTTTCACCTTATGGACGAGAGCAATTTTCACATTTCAGCACTCCTCCATTTCATTTCCCAATAACTTTATCACTACTTATCACAACAAAATCTAAAAACGAAAACAAAACAAATGTTTTTCACCACTAGTTAGGCTTTCTATTGTCTGTACATTATGCTAGGAATTATTTTATGATTAATGCATTTTAACGGGAATAATAAGAAAAAAATGGAAAAAAAAGTATTATTTTTCAGTTTTTGGCCATTATAGTTTTTAAATAATACATGCTACCGTAATTAAAATCCACACATTGTATTTGCCTCTTTGTCCCGGTTATTGCAATGTTAAAATGATATCCCTAGTACAATGTATGGTGACAAAAATTTTATTTGGAAATAAAGGTGCATTTTTCAGTTTTACGTCCATCACTAATTTCTAGCACATAATTTAATAATAATATAGCCTCTTGACATACATATTAAAAAAATGTTATTCCCTAAAGTCAGTAGGTGTCATTTTATTATTTGGCCACAAGATGTTCTTGCGCATTACTTCCTTTAAAGGGAACCTGAAGCGAGTAAAATTATTTAAAATTATTTAAAACATGACTGCAAATTAATATCACATACTAACCTCACCATTGGTTCCTCTCAGAAGCCCATCATTTTCTTTTTACAGTGATCCCTTTCAGTTCTGACAATATTTTGTCAGAACTGAAATATACCAGTTGCTGTCAGTTATATATCAGCAGCTGTCAGTTACAACTGAATGTGCAAGGTAATGTCCATGTTTCCCTATGGCTCAAGTGGTGTGATATTACAGTTTAACAGTGTGCTGACCAGGAAGCTGTTATGAGGTAATGGCCATTTTTAAAATGGAGGATGGAGAATTCCATTAATCACAGTGTACAAATGGAACGCAGGAGAGGAGAAAGGGATTGAGGAGTAGATTACACAGGAGGTAAGTATGACCTGTGTATGGATATTTTGACTTTTTATTTTCAGTTCAGGTTCTCTTTAAGCGTACAATAAGTACGCTATATTGGAAATTATTTGTTACACGGTAACTAGGGAAGTGACACAGGCATCCATTCATGCCTGCAATCACGTTGGCCTAGAAGGGAGATGAATGAATGGGAACATTGTTTCCATTCATTAATCTAATGACTGGCGGCGGAAGTGGCATAAACTAGCAAGCGGGAGGCGGCGTGGCGGCACCAATTAAGAATGATCACTGTTATTGACTTCCCATCACCAATCCCCCCTGTTGCTGGGACCATTGCGATTGTGGGCTTCTGCCTGCATGATCTCGCAAACAGCCCCCAACTGCAGGTAGGTTACTATCACATCCCTACGGCTATAGAAGCTGCCGCTGTGGACGTGAAGCTTACATCCCAGCGGCAGTAATGGTTAAAGTTTTACAAATAGCAATAAAAGAGACAAGTGGTTTTGTTCCACCCCAACAGCAGTATTCCCCAGATTCCAAACAATCACGGGGCTTTAAATGAACAATTTTTTCCTTTATTCTTCTCAGTAAAAACTTCTTCAAAGTTTACTGAACAGACATGCTGACTCAGTTTCGGATTTCCAAATCACTTGTATCCATGAATAAGACTTCCCACTATTCATGGATACAAGTGAGCATCCATGATATCGTCGGTGAATACTCACCTTTTATCTACTATCAGATTGCTGGCTTATATTTGTGAGGGTCCATATTGGATATATATGTATACTGAGTGCCTCTGAGGAAGCGGCCTTGGGCCGTGAAACACGCGTTAGGCAGTCTTTTATGTGATTTGGAAATCCGAAACTGAGTCAGCATGTCTGTTCAGTAAACTTTGAAGAAGTTTTTACTGAGAAGAATAAAGGAAATTGTTCATTTAAAGCCCCGTGATTGTCTGGAATCTGTGGAATGGTTAAGGTTTTCCATCCAATTCAACATATACATTTGAATTGCCCAAACTTCGCTCCCATATTGTTGTGACCATGATGCCTAAAGCTGTAGAAAGAGCACTTTTAACCATTTCAGCCGCCCAGACATGCCCCCGTTGTGTCTCCCGGTAGCCCTGGGATCAGTGAAAGAGAACATGGTTCCCGATCACCGTTCCCTGTCCCCTGCAGAAAAACCGAAGCGCTCACCCGTGAGGCTTCAGTTCTTCTGCCCGGAACAATTTCCGCATCCCCCTTGTACTTCCGCTTAGCAAGAGGAAACCAAAAACGAAGGTTGCCATCTTGTGGCCAAATAGTAAAACTACATCTGCATATTTACTTACATTACAATTTACACACGTTACAACATTAAAAATTAATTGTTTATGTCCCACACCAAGATATTACCCAAATAAAATGTTTAATGGTAAAAAAATAAAAATTACAATAAAAAAAAAGACATAAATAGTTACCTATGGGTCTGAACTTTTTAAATATGCATTAGAAGGGGGTATACTACAAACATGTTTTAAATTATAAGCTTGTAAATAGTGATGGATGCAAAACGGAAACAATGCACCTTTATTTCCAAATAAAATATTGGTGCCATACATTGTGATAGGGACAAAACTTAAATGGTATAATAACCGAGAACTACGGGAAAATAAAATACATAGGTTTTAATTATGGTAGCGTGGATTATTTTAAAGCTATAATGGCCGAAAACTGAAAAATAATGAATTTTTTCCATTTTTTACTTATTTATCCTGTTAAAATGCATTTACAGTAAAGTGGCTTTTAGCAAAATGTAGCACCCAAAGAAAGCCTAATTAGTGACGGAAAAAACAAGATATAAATCAATACATTGTGATAAGTAGTGATAAAGTTATTAGCGAATGAATGGGAGGTGAAAATTGCTCTGATGCAGAAGGTGAAAAATCCCTGCAGGCTGAAATGGTTAACAATGTCCAAGTATTCTTACAATAGACAGTTAGCACCATCTTTAAATATTTTAGCCAGGATTGCTTAAAAAAGTAAAAAAAGCACATTTTTAATATACATTTTGTTTTAGCATGGGGTTTTTCAGTTACCCCCCCCCCCCCCCCCCAGCTGTGCAGATATGGATCAAGCATTACAATTAAGAAAGAGAAAAGAAGAAGATCCTGACTAGAACCACACAAAAACATATTAAAACAACATTATCAAGCATTTAGCTGGTGCTGCTTTCTCCTCCACCACTAGTTTATGGGTGCATTGGCATAGGCATAACTGTGTATATTTGCTGTTACCTGTCTAAATGTTCTTTCACTGTCTCCAATACTAACTTCTCTCCATTTCCCATTTCTGTTGGTGTATCAAGAGGCTCCCTGTTGGTTCTCTTCTTCATCTACACTCATGGCCTGGAACAATTGGTCAGCTCTTTTGGTTTCCAGTATCATTTCTATGCTGATGACACCCAATTCTATCTCTCAGCTATTGACATCTCTGTACTATTATCTTGAGTCCTGGACTGTCTATCTGCTGTGTTCTGCATTCATGTCATCCCGTTTCCTCAAAGTTAACATGTGTAAAATGGAGATTCCCCACTCATAGTGACCATCAATGTAGAAAAAACCCCAATAACCTCAACACCTAACGTTCACTGTCTGGGGCAATGCTGGACTCTGCTTATAATTTTTATAGCTATCACTGGAGGCTCACTGCCTCTTCCACTAACCCCATTTCATCTCCTACGCTAGTGTTTGCACCTCACTACCCTGTAGAGGATAGGCTGGCAAGGGCAAGGGCAGGGAACGCTCCCCCCCTCCCGTGTTTTTTGTTTCTGCTCAACTTTCATGTTCATGAAACTAACATGTACCATTATTGGTGATGTCTCAAACCACACATCAACTACCTATGTGTGTCTTTGTACTTGTATTGCTGGATGTCCTGCTTGTACAGTGTGTTGAACTACTCAAGTCTGTATGATGACCAATACTTGCTTTGTACTATGCATAACACTATGAAAGATGTTGATGCTTTATAAATAAAAATAATACATTATAATGATTTGCATTTAAAGGGATACTGTAGGGGGTCGGGGGAAAATGAGCCTAACTTACCCGGGGCTTCTAATGGTCCCCCGCAGACATCCTGTGCCCGCGCAGCCGCTCACCGATGCTCCGGCCCCGCCTCCGGTTCACTTCTGGAATTTCTGACTTTAAAGTCAGAAAACCACTGCGCCTGCGTTGCCGTGTCCTCGATCCCGCTGATGTCATCAAGAGCGCACAGCGCAGGCCCAGTATGGTCTGTGTCTGCGCAGTACACCCCTGGTGACATCAGCGGGATTGAGGACACGGCAACGCAGGCGCAGTGGTTTTCTGACTTTAAAGTCAGAAATTCCAGAAGTGAACCGGAGGCGGGGCCGGAGCATCGGTGAGTGGCTGCGCCAACACAGGATGTCTGCGGGGGACCATTAGAAGCCCTGGGTAAGTTCAGCTCATTTTCCCCCAACCCCCCTACAGTATCCCTTTAAGTATATAAATTGCTAATGTTCAGTACTTTAGTATTGTGTCACATCCCATGTTTCTGATTATCCCCTGTTTACAGAGCCCAGTCTTGATTTATTACAATTTCAATCATTTCATTTTATGCAATGGGGATAATTAGATTATTGAGTGCGTATTGATTACAGGATGGGTCTACACCTTTAACGTTTTAAATGTTTTTAAATGTTACAAATGTTTTCTTTGGGGTTAACCTCTTAATAAAATGTATGTTATTTGATATGTCATGATGCATTTTTTTTTCTCATTGTATTAGGACTGGTTCTTCCTTTTCTCTTCCTTGTCCATACATGACAGGATGTAGTTTCTTGCTGCTGAGTAACCTGCACATCATGTCAAACGCTGACATGGGTGGGAGTAACAAACACTGCCATTCAATTGCATTAAATTGCAGTCAGATGGCACTCAGTGGCCGATAGGATACTAAGCAGTTCACGCTCCCATGTGAAAGATGTCTCAGCCATGCATTGTTCTGCTTCACATTAACCCCTTAAGGGCTCAGCCACACTATAAGCGCTTGTGATTGATTAGCGCTTTCTGAGCGCTTTTTAAGAATTGCTCGCATTCACTTTCATTAAAATTGCGATATAAATTGCTGCAATTGCATGATTGTGGTGATTTTTATGCAATTTTTACTGCAATTTTTATGAAAGTGAATAGGAGCGATTTTTAAAAAGCACCCAGAAAGAGCTAATTAATCACAAGCACTCAGAAAAGCGCTTATAGTGTGGCTGAGCCCTGACAGCAGGACAAAATGTTATTTTCTTAATAGTTGTAACAGTTATAACAATCCTGACAATGTATGGCCATTTTGAATCCTGATCATCGGGTGCTGAAATTTCGGCTACTGGTGCTCACTGTACCAGCAAGGTACAGATTCATGACTCATACAAAGCAAGAGAGCGCTGTGTGTCAGGTAATGTCATCAACACATGAAAGCATGTTCGCTTAGCTAGCATGATTTTTTTTGTACTTTTTTAAAGAGAGAGAGAAGGAATCAGCAGGAATGTAACATGATCTAGGGCTGCCCTACTACTAGGGCTGGCATTAGAGATGGGCAGGAACAGCTCAACAGTGCACAACACATGAAATGAGCTTATTCTAAATAGTTTCCTCTATACATTTGCCAACAAAGTGACTCAAAGACATACAAAGCTGGAATGTTTAGACATACATTTTTCTATTTAGTGTTTTCATTTTTTTTTCTTTTTGTTAAACATAAATAAATAACGTAATGCATATTATAAACATATACAGTCTAAATTGTATCCCTTATTTTGTTACAATGCTAACACAGAGTGGTTTGCCTAAAAACATATAACACACTTAAGTACTGACAGCCCCCAATTATATGAAGAAAACCACCGAAAACACCACTCACTAAAACCAGGACAGTGCTTGGACCAGGATGGCCAAATCCAAGAATCTGCAGCAAAAAGAGGGAAGGCCCGCATGTTATCCTAAAATCAGAATCCTTTATAATGGACGTATCCAAAATCATATGGAGTTAGAGGGTGTGTCCCCGGTTGTTGGGGCCGCCCCCTACACAGGTGGAGGGTATATACAGTGGAGGAAATAATTATTTGACCCTTCACTGATTTTGTAAGTTTGTCCAATGACAAAGAAATGAAAAGTCTCAGAACAGTATCATTTCAATGGTAGGTTTATTTTAACAGTGGCAGATAGCACATCAAAAGGAAAATCGAAAAAATAACCTTAAATAAAAGATAGCAACTGATTTGCATTTCATTGAGTGAAATAAGTTTTTGAACCCTCTAACAATAAAAGACTTAATACTTAGTGGGAAAAACCCTTGTTTGCAAGCACAGAGGTCAAACGTTTCTTGTAATTGATGACCAAGTTTGCACACATTTTAGGAGGAATGTTGGTCCACTCCTCTTTGCAGATCATCTCTAAATCCCTAAGGTTTCGAGGCTGTCTCTGTGCAACTCTGAGCTTGAGCTCCCTCCATAGGTTTTCTATTGGATTAAGGTCCGGAGACTGACTAGGCCACTCCATGACCTTAATGTGCTTCTTCTTGAGCCACTCCTTTGTTGCCTTTGCTGTATGCTTTGGGTCATTGTCGTGCTGGAACACCCATCCACGACCCATTTTCAGTTTCCTGGCAGAGGGAAGGAGGTTGTCGTTCAGGATTTCACGATACATGGCTCCGTCCATTTTCCCGTTAATGCGATTAAGTTGTCCTGTGCCCTTAGCAGAAAAACACCCCCAAAGCAAATAGGCAGCATTTTTCTTCCTCCAAACACAGCGAGTTGAGTTAATGCCAAAGAGCTCTATTTTGGTCTCATCAGACCACAGCACCTTCTCCCAGTCACTCACAGAATCATTCAGGTGTTCATTGGCAAACTTCAGACGGGCCTGCACATGTGCCTTCTTGAGCAGGGGGACCTTGTGAGCCCTGCAGGATTTTAATCCATTGCGGTGTAATGTGTTTCCAATGGTTTTCTTGGTGACTGTGGTCCCTGCTAATTTGAGGTTCTTCTCTAACTCCTCCCGTGTAGTTCTAGGATGCTTTTTCACCTTTCTTAGAACCATTGACACCCCCACGAGGTGAGATGTTGCGTGGAGCCCCAGAGCGAGGTCGATTGATGGTCATTTTGTGCTCCTTCCATTTTCGAACAATCGCACCAACAGTTGTCACCTTCTCTCCCAGCTTCTTGATAATGGTTTTGTAGCCCATTCCAGCCTTGTGCAGGTCTACAATTTTGTCTCTGACATCCTTGGACAGCTCTTTGGTCTTTCCCATGTTGGAGAGTTTGGAGTCTGCTTGATTGATTGATTCTGTGGACAGGTGTCTTTTATACAGGGGACTAGTTAAGACAGGTGTCCTTAATGAAGGTGACTAATTGAGTAGAAGTGTCTAACCACTCTGTGGGAGCCAGAACTCTTAATGGTTGGTAGGGGTTCAAAAACTTATTTCACTCAATGAAATGCAAATCAGTTGCTATCTTTTATTTAAGGTTATTTTTTCGATTTTCCTTTTGATGTGCTATCTGACACTGTTAAAATAAACCTACCATTGAAATGATACTGTTCTGAGACTTTTCATTTTTTCGTCATTGGACAAACTTACAAAATCAGTGAGGAGGTCAAATAATTATTTCCTCCACTGTATGGTTACCCTTTGTCACTTTTACCTCAGCTATGATTAAGGACCAGTAGGTCTGAAATATGTCAGCTGGAGATGTGTGAACATGTGTGTTGATTTTTGGATACCATAATAAAGGATTCTAAATTTAGGACAACATGCGGGCCTTCCCTCTTTTTGCCCCAATTATATGGTTATAGACTGTGGAATTACCATTTTATAAACAAATGTGTATCCTTCATTTATTTTTTTCAGTTTTTGTTGTTGTTGCTTGGTTTGTTTTTTTGCAACAATATCTCAAAGATGTAGTGGGAGAACAAATGTCAGTCTCGTGTTAGAACAGGATATATTTAATAACGGTAACACTAATTTGTGATAGAGAATAGAGATATAATATAACAATTCCCACTGACAGTACAAAGCAATGGTAGTGAAGAATTAAAAAAGTAGTTGAGGCCATGATGTGTAGAATAGCAGCAATGCTGTTCAATGATTGGTAAAATAAGCTGCACTTTGAAATAATCTACTACTACAAAAAGCCTCAGGCAGTACAAAGCAATGATAATGCCCTGCTCCCTGATTCCCACCAAAGGAGAAAATACTACTAACTTAAATATGCTCTCAGCAGCAACATTATCTGATTAGTTTGCTACAATGAAATTCTATATTGGTGGGTATTCTATATTGTGCTCTTTTATAGGCCATACACCAGGTGTTCAAGTCATCCAGTAGGATGACTATCTTGACTGAGATAGCTCCCAGTGTTCCTTGCTTATCCTCAGCCATTATTTGGTGGGCCAGGCTATTTTGGAATAACTCCCAAAATGTCTTTCTTGAATATCAGTGTTATTCATTTCTGATCAAATCCAGCCAAATGACTGATATTCAGCAAGAATTTCATTTTATCCTGAACAGCAACACTGGTTACTGGAGTATAATGAGCATGACGATCATGTGTTGTAACTCCAGTTTGACTTCACAAGCTTAATGTTAAGTGACAGGGAAACTACTGATGGGAAATGATCAGCTTGAATGCCAGGCAACTTAAAGGGGATGAAGATGGCAGGCTCTCTGTTCATCTGACTTAGTAGGCACCAATAGCTGAAATGTTCATGTCAGTTTAGCAGCTAATGCAAAGGTTAAACAGCTTTTCTCCCCATTACACAATTTAGAAGCTCAGGAGACTGTAGGACGTGACAAAATGCTGGACTCACATAATTCTCTGCCAGCTGTGATTCATGTGATTCATTATTCTATAGTATTTAGTGACAGGTTCCCTTTACAAAACATGCACTTCTTTCATCTATGATGTTAATACAGAAAGCACTAGAGATAAAGGCAGGTATTAACAATTAAGTGCATGATACTAAATAGCTTTATAGAAATAACATTGTTTACCCTATAGTTGTGTCCGAGCTGGTGGTGTCCAATATTGTGCTTATGGGACTTAATAACATCCCTGCCTTTGTGACCTGGGCTTGTGACATTGCTGTGATGCTGTCAGCTATCCTTCCCTAATCAGTAACATGAGATAAAGGTGAGTAGCTCTGTATGTTCCATTGGAGCTTTCCTCTGTCTGATATTTCAAAAGCTAGAAAAACAAAAAATATCAAATAGAAAAGCTACAGTAGCACCAGTTCATTTTACTTGGCAAGCAGCCTGGGAAATTATTTTCTGTGCTTCTTGTTGATTTTTTTTTAATCCAGCTCCAGATATGTTTTTCTTTTCTTTTCTTTTTTTTTTACTTTGGGTAGAGTGGAGAAAAATTAAAACATCTTTCTGGCTGTACTTTGTATCTGCCCACTCCCCTGGAGTTCTTTACTTCTGTTTCAGTATTGCAACACCCATTGAATTTGCGGTGGTCTCAGTGATAAGAAGACAATCCTGACAGACATTTTATCTCTACCCAGTCTAATGGCTATAAACTTCTCGATTTTGCCACTCGATTCTCCCGCTCAATTCCGCAGGCGATTCTCTTATCTTCCACTCTTTTTTTTAATCTTTTTGCATTGTCCTTAATGCGGAATCGAGCTGCGAAACGATTGGGTGGGATATTGGACGTGTCGGAAATGATCAATTGCGCCATCTAAATGGCTCAGAATCGAGCCGTGTATTCCCAGCATAACAAATACTTTTCTTTATTGCTGCCTCACCCTTACCTCCACTTCCTGTACCAAGAACTGCATACATATTGATTTGGCACTAGTGATTTTGGGCACAGTTGGGGGATTTCGGCAACAGAGCTTAGTTTCATTTTAGGTATCAGCTTTATGACTCATTCTTTAGTTTTCATAATATGCTTTCCCCCACTGTATGCCTAACGTAAACCACGTCACTTCCTGATACCTAACCCTAGTAATTTCCAACCTAATCTAGCCAGCTTTCTGATGTCAATTACTAACCTTTCTCGTTAAAGTGTACCAGAGACAAAGCACCCTCATGTATTTTACTATATATATATATATATATATATATATATATATATATATATATATATATATATATATCAGTGGGAACATTATAGATAACACCTACCCTCTCTGTTTCATCCTTCACTGCTCAGCCTGCTTATTAACAGCCCTGATAAAATCCCCGACTGAGCATTCAGTCTGGCATTGCTCAGGAATCATTATAGCTGAGTCAGTATAGCAGAGCCAGAAGGGGGCTGGCTTGGGCTTGAAAAGACATCAGAGAAGACAGATATAATGATTCCTGAGCAAAGCCAGACTGAATGCTCAGTCTGGGATTTTATCAGGGCTGATAACAAGCAGGCTGAGTAGTAACGGATGAAACAGAGAGCAGGGTAGGTGTTTTCTCTAAAGTTCCCACTGATATATATGGTAAAATACATGAGGGTGCTTCATCTCTGGTTCACTTTAAACACTATCCTTGGGGCCGGATTCACAAAGCAGTGATAACTCAGTTATCACGCCTAAAAGACTTTAGGTGTGATAAGCTTTGCACTGCTGAATTAGCACCGTTTTGCTCTCTTTATCGCGTGCAAAGTCCCGCGCGCAAAGTTTTGCGCGCGCAACCGCGCAACTCCGCGCGCAGCGCCCATAGGGTTTAATGGTCGCATCGCGCGCACTGCACCATGCGCCGCGCAAAATTCGCGCGAGTTTCTTCTTATCATGCCTAAACTGAGTTTAGGCGTGATAAAGGGCTTTTCACTGGCGTACAAACACTTTGCACCGCTTTGTGAATCAGGCCCATAGCCAAATCCAAATCTCCAATTTGTAAGCTTGCTTAACTTCCTCTTTTTAAATGGTATCTAAACCTGCCGATAACATTAACTGATAAAACTAACCTCCCCTTCTCCTATCTCCTAACCTTCTTAGGCTTGCTCCACAAGAACACATATATTCTCCAGTCTAATTCCAATCAACAAGAAAAAGCCGCGATCACAATCCAGATATCCTACTGGTCTACGGAGAGGGGATATAGGATTACCCTGTAAGAGAGGACTCTACATAGTGCAATACTGCATATTAAAAAGCACCACTTGATCACTCCAGGGATTAACTGTGCAGGGCCTCCACCAGAAACACTGAACACTTTTAGGGGGTATTCTGCCCCCGTAGTGAATGCACTCACCGTGCTCCTTCTTTGTTATAAAACGTATCAGCCCTCCAAGACACCTGGGCATAAGATTCCTTAAAATCAAATATACCTTTAAAAACAAAAAGCGGGACTCGCATAGCATAAAACCTTTAGCACATTTATTGCCACACTGTGTAAATATATAACCGGTACCAGATAAAAAACAATTGATGCGCTTATCTGAGTTGTAACAGCTGCCGCCGCGGTCGGTTCCTGCTGCATGTCTCAGTCCACGCTGTAGTAACTTCCTGGATGTGTCTCTCGTAACTCCAAGCTCCGCCCTACACGTTTTGTCCAATGACTCATCAGGGGCTGAGTCATTGGACAGATTTGCTGATGTTTGAACCCAGGTCACCAGTGCCAGAGGCAGAACCCCTAACTATTACACTATCTAGAGAGAGAGAGAGAGAGAGAGAGAGGAAAAAAACCACTTTTATTTAGGTTTTACTGTATGACAAAAAGACAGCCATCACTAGGGGTAAGGGGGGAAATGAAGGTTAATAAGGGAGAGAAGAGGAGTGGAGAGATACTGAGAATAGTCTGAGATGGTGCAGAGAGCTTAGATAGTATTGCAGTCCCATATCACACAGAGGCTACTTGCCTGTAATGTGACTAGGGATGATTGGAACAGGCGATTTCCAATATCGCAATAATTCCGCATTCCGCTATAATGAAATGTTGCTACCGCTACGTTGCGGCGGACCCCAGCGGTATTCCGTGGAATTCCGCATTCCGGCGGACCAATTTCCACAATGTTAAAGGGAACCTAATGGATGTTTCCTTTTAAACAAATACCAATTCCCTGGCAGTCCTGCTGATAACTTTAGCTTTAGTGGTGGCTGAATCACAATCCTGATTACAATTTTTTTTTTGAAGCAGTAAGAGTTGTCGTAGGCCATGGTACCTAGAGGTGGTTTCACGGCAGTCATTACAACTTTTCTTTGGAGCAGCAGGAGTTGTCGTAGGCCATGGGACCTAGAGGTGGTTTCACGGCATTCATTACAATTTTTCTTTGGAGCAGCAGGAGTTGTCGTAGGCCATGGGACCTAGAGGTGGCTTCACAGCAGTCATTATAGATTTTTGGGGAGCAGCAGGAGTTGTCGTAGGCCATGGGACCTAAAGGTGGTTCCACGGCAGTCATTACAATTTTTGTTTGGAGCAGCAGGAGTTGTCGTAGGCCATGGGACCTAGAGGTGGTTCCACTGCAGTCATTACACTTTTTGTTTGGAGCAGCAGGAGTTGTCATAGGCCATGGGACCTAGAGGTGGTTCCACGGCAGTCATTACAATTTTTCTTTGGAGCAGCAGGAGTTGTCGTAGGCAATGGGACCTAGAGGTGGTTTCACGGCAGTCATTACAATTTTTCTTTGGAGCAGCAGGAGTTGCCGTAGGCCATGGGACCTAGAGGTGGTTCCATGTCAGTCATTACAATTTTTGTTTGGAGCAGCAGGAGTAGTCGTTGGCCAAAAGCATAGGGTTAGGATAGAATATAACGTCGGACAGCTGCAAAAGCTGCATTTTTATGATCTTAAAATGCAAAAATATGCGATGATAATGATAGGCAGCAAAGTTTGAGAGGGAGACCATTTGAGGCTTGAAAAACAGCAAAATTTTAATTTAGTCTGTCTAATCTTCATCATAATTCAGTGAGAGGGGCCTTGTAATTATCACTGATCCATGACTCATTCATTTTTATGAACGTTAGTATGTCCACATTGTCTGTGGACAGACGGGTCTGTTGGTCGGTGACCACCCCACCTGCAGCACTAAATACTCAGAAAGAACACTGGTGGCAGGGCATGCAAAAACCTCCAGTGCATACTGAGCAAGTTCAGGCCAGGTATCCAGTTGTTTTGTCCAATACTCCATGGGGTCATCATTACTCTCCATATTGTCTGGAGCACTGGCCGACCCCAAGTAATCATTCATCATACAGGCCAGCCACTGGCGGTGACTACTTTGCCCACTGGTGGTGCTGCTGCTACAAGGAGTATCTGGCATTGGCTGATAAAATTCCTTCAACATACTCAGCAGGTTCACAGATTGGCTATTGGTGCTGCTGCTGGGAGTGGGACCACCAGACCTTTGCTGAGTATGATGATGCTTGGTAGCTTGGGCCGAGGATACAGGTTAAGGAAACGCATCTTCTACCCAATGAAGAAGGGCATCCCGGATGTGGCTCATCCTGGCGTCTACTTGGGAGGGGGGTATGAACTGCTGCATTTTTCCCTTGCACCGGGGATCTAAGATGGTGGCCACCCACATGTAGAGCCTTGATTTTAAAGTTTTATTTCGGGGGTCCTTACGGAGGCACTGGAGCATATGCGCAGCCACAGGGAAGAGATGTCTGCCATTAATCACCTCTTCCTGGCTGTCAGAACTGTTGTCATGCTCCAGGTCCACATCAGAATCTTCTTCCCACCCCCGGACAATGGGCTCTTCCGCTTCCACAAGCTCTGCCTCCTCATCCAGGACTTGAGCATGCTCACTCACTCCCCCAACTGACTGACCACTGTTCAGTAGGACTTCCTCCCCCTGTCGGAGCACTTTGTCAAGAGCCTTGTCCAGCATGAAGACAATAGGGAGCACTTCTGATATGCTGCAGTGCTCCTCACTGACCAATTTTGTTGCCTGCTCAAACGGCTCCAAGACTTTACACACCTGTCCAATCAGCTGCCACTGGTCCCCAGTAATGTAGTCCAGTGGCCCTGTTCTGGAGGAAGATGTCTGAGACAGGTATAGCCTGACTGCCATTCACTGCTCCCACAACCTCTCCAGCATGTGGAGGGTGGAGTCCCACCGCGTCGGACATTCAGAAATAAGCCTGTGCTGCAGTAGGCTATGGCAGTGCTGCAGCAGTTTCAAGGCCACGGTGGCGGTTGCGGAGCGACGGATGTGGGCCGACACTTTTCGTGCGGAGGCCACAGCGTCCTTCAACCCATCAAAAGTTCATAAAAATTTCTGGACTACAAGGTTGAAGACGTGGGCTAAGCAAGTTAAGTGAGTGTAGCCACCTTCAGAAATGGCAGCCAGCATGTTGGCACCATTATCAGACACCACTATACCTGTCTCCAGTTTTCAGGGGAAAAGCCACTGCCGAATCTGATCCTGTAAGGCTGCAAGGATTACAGATCCGGTTTGCCTGTTCTCGTCCATGGATTCAAGTTTCAGCACTGCTTGGCATCGATGGTGCTGCAGACCAGTGTAGGAGCGGGACCGCTTGCTGGGAGGCTCAGCAACGGCGGACTGACCTTGGAAAGAACAGGTAGCAGAGGGAAGTAGAAAAGTCCTCCCCTTCAACCCACATGGCGGCACCACCAGCTGAGATGCCCCAGATCTTGCACCCTCCTCAGCAGCACCATGGAGGGTGACCCAATGGGCGGTAGAAGTTAGATATTTTCCCTGCCCATGCCTGCTGCTCCAGCCATCCATAGTGAAGTGCACCTTGCCACCGACAGCGTGATCCATAGACCGGCCGACACACTCCACAATGTGCTGGTAAAGGGCAGGGATAGCATTCCTGGCTAAATAATGG
Source organism: Hyperolius riggenbachi (assembly GCF_040937935.1). NCBI lineage: Eukaryota > Metazoa > Chordata > Amphibia > Anura > Hyperoliidae > Hyperolius > Hyperolius riggenbachi. The sequence goes on along the minus strand of NC_090648.1, from coordinate 251,662,175 downwards.
CGGCTGGGGATCCGCCATTGTGGAGCAACACTGTTCATCAGTCTGCGGAAGGGGGCACAGTCCACGAACTGGTAGGGCAGCAGCTGTTGGCCCAACAGCCTTACCAGGAGCGCATTATTTTTGACAACAAAAGGATCAGTTGCAGGGAGCATCCGCTTCCTCTGCAACATTTCTGGCACAGAGGCCTGACGCTGGAACACTGGTAATTCAGAGGAAACCAACAAGGCTGATGATGAGGTGCTTGCCGAGGTCTGGAGCCCTCTTCCAGCCTGGCATGCAGAGGGATTTGAAGTAGAATGGGACTCAGCAGGTTGGATAGGGACAGTACGACTAGAAAAAGAAGAGGAGGGGCCTGATGCTGCTGCTTTTCCTCCACCCATCTTATTGTAATTTTTTACATATTCGAACTCCTGTCTGTGGTGGTTGCGCAGATGGCTTATCAGCCCTGAAGTGCCAAACCCGCTGCCCGATTTGCCTCTGCTCTCCGATTTATGGCAACCAGAACAGACTGCCCTGGATTCATCGGGCTTGATTCACAAAGCGGTGCTAACTGTTTAGTACGGGTGTGCTAAACAGTTAGCACGTGAAGTACCGTTTGCGGACTTTTGCGCGCACAAAGTGCCGCAATTCGCGCAATCGTGGACTTTTGCGCGCGCAATTTGCCCACCACTTCTTGGGACCTTGGTCCCATGGTCTCCTCTAATGCCTCATCCCAATCCTTCTGCACATCTCTCTCATCGACATAGGTGTGCTTTAATTCCGGAGGAGAGTACTGGGAGGAAGCAACCTCATCAAGAGAAGCAGCTGCTGGCGGGTTCTGGTCATGAGGAACCTGGCCACTACTAGTGCTGCTGCCACTAGCTTCAAGTTCCTCACACTGGGTAGAGGGTTCCTGATCGAAATAATCAACAACTCTGTTCACCTGCTGCTCTGTCAAAATTTTCCTGCGTGAGAACACAGGGAAGACATCTCTGATCAGGGCGGAACGCTTCCTGCTGCTGCTGCCCCCTCAACCTGATCACGTACTTGACGTGATCTACCAACACTAGTGTTGGGCGAACAGTGTTCGCCACTGTTCGGGTTCTGCAGAACATCACCCTGTTCGGGTGATGTTCGAGTTCGGCCGAACACCTGATGGTGTTCGGCCTTTTTAGTTCGCGTTCGCCTGAACTATTCAATGCCCGCCGAACAGGGCCGAACAGGGCCCCTGTTCGGCCGAACAGGGCCCTGTTCGCCCGAACATGCCGCAATACGGCCCCCCTATGGGGTCGCAGGCATAAGGGGGGAGCATGCCCTGATCGCAGGGGGGGGGGGGGGGAATTCCCCCCACCCCCTCCGCTAGCGCTCCCCCCTCTGCCCGCTTCCCCATAACAAAAGTTTGTTGAAAGTTAATACTAGTACCAGTGGCTGGCTGCTGGCAGTGGAGTGAGTGAGGAGGAGGAGTCCGCCTAGGAGAGTGACGCGTTGAGGCCGGGCAGCGGGCGGTTCAGCGGTAGTATCCTTGTGGTACTTCCGCCCTTTCTCTGACCTCACGTCCTCTACGTGATGACGCATATGAGCGTACGCGTGACGCGTACCCTCGTATGCGTCATCACGTAGAGGACGTGAGGTCAGAGAAAGGGCGGAAGTACCACAAGGGTACTACCGCTGAACTGCCCGCTGCCCGGCCTCAATGCGTCACTCTCCTAGGCGGACTCCTCCTCCTCACTCACTCCACTGCCAGCAGCCAGCCACCGGTACTAGTATTAACTTTCAACATACTTTTGTTATGGGGAAGCGGGCAGAGGGGGGAGCGCTAGCGGAGGGGGTGGGGGGAATTTCCGACCCCCCCCTGCGATCGGGGCATGCTCCCCCCTTATGCCTGCGACCCCATAGGGGGGCCGTATTGCGGCATGTTCGGGTCCCCATTGACTTCCATTGAGTTCAGGGTTCGGGCCGAACATGCCGAACATCTGGCCCATGTTCGGCCCGAACCCGAACATCCAGGTGTTCGCCCAACACTAACCAACACCACCATCACTCCATTTTCTTTTAGGAGTGGCAGGAAATTGCTGCTGCTCTCGCTCCATTGTTTTGGGGCCAAAAACTCTATTGGGGAAGGGGTATAAGCGACAGAACCAAAGTAAAATAAATCCACCTAACTTGAACTAAAAAACAGATAAGAAAATAAAGAAAACAAAAAAAAATGAACTTAGAAAAAAAAAAAAATTGCACTACACTCAACTAATCAATCACCTAACTCTCTCACTCTGTCAAACACTAAGCCTGCGGACTGGCTGGCTCTGTCTAACCCTCTCTACACAGCAACTACTAGTACACTACACTACAATCTATCACTCAAACTAACAATCTACTGTCACTCTCTCACAAATACACCTAGCTACTACTACTAATAGCTCACACTCAGTCTAATTCTCTCTCACAGTCTTTAAAAGGACTTTTGTTTTATATACAGTCTTTAAAAAGACTATTGTTTTATGTTGAAACTACTAATATGGGTCTGTCTCTCCTCTCTCCAAAACACCAGACTGAAACCCACAAGCTTCGTGACTGTCACACCTCTCTTATATACAAAATGGGTGGGATAGCTGATGATAGGTAGCTAGGAGCTGGTTGCTAATGTAGAATTGGTTGTTTTTTGTTAAGACTCTGATTGGTGCAGAAATTCCGTTTTTAATGCAGAAATCAGCATGTTTTAAGCTTCTGTGATGGGTCTATCCCTTCCGATCCTTCTGATTGGCTAATGCAGCTCTTACACGCTTTTAATTAAATTAAAACGGAATTGCGCCAATTTCAGACCAGAATCGCGGGAAATCTCCATTCTGCGGAATCCGACAAGCAACCCTAAATGTTACTCCTGCCCTTCCAATCTCTCACACAAGGCTGCAGCATCCCCCCTGGAGTCTAGGGACAGTCTAAAACTTTTCAACCTGTGTCATACCTTATCAAGCTGTCCACATGCAGTCTTTACAATGGTGAGAAAGTCTTCTATGGACTCTGCATAAGGCAAGCCTCCTCAGCCAGCCTAGTGCTTCACATTGCCTAATACAAGAAAAACCTCAATGCACCAGGCACTGTACCAGCAGCCTGGAGGAAAATTTCCCCCCTTTGCCCCCCCCCCCCCCCCCCCTGGCAAGTCCGTTCTGGAATGCCTTGTACCTGCTTCCCAGAAAGTCACCATCCTCCTCTTCTGATATGTTTTCTTTTCATGGTCATAAGGAGCGGCAGGACAAGAGTCACACAGACACATTCTACATCCCGAGATAACAACTAATTAGGGAATGTCATACAAAGTGTTGTATACAAAAGTTTTGTAGACTCCCTATGAGAGGCTGAGCAGCAGATGCTTTCATTAGAACTTTTTCTATCTGCACCTTCAGTTTTCAGTCTCTAAGGACAGGAAAAATAAACTTTTTTTCCCCTGGAAGCCTCCCCCAGATAAATCTTCACTGTAGGCAATTGCCTTATCAGCTGGTGCCTAGAGGCGCCTCTGACCGTCTCTGTATTATACCGTATCTTATTTGCTTTGTCAAGCTTTGTCGACCCACGGAGGAATGGGCTGCCTCTGTTGTAATGAATACAAGTTATGCACGCCCCCTGCAGCTCTGTGTTCCATGTAGCATGCGCAGTTGTGCACATATATTTATTCTTCTTAAACACTTCCCATTACAAATCAAATGAAGAACAGATAGATAGATAGATAGATAGATAGATAGATAGATATCAATAATTTATACAGGAACTCTATTGAATGTAACTGTTACAATACCTGTCCGCCGCGCTCAGCGTCCCGGCCAGAGTCTTCTCGCGCGCGCGAGCACACTTCCGGCAATATACAGGAAGTAGCCAGGGGTGCGCGCGCTAATGGTCACAGCACGGGTACGCGTGCAAGTACGCAATTACGCATGCGCAAGGGCCGTCATGCGGCTGCGCATACGCGTGAACGTGCATGCGTGAAAATTAGGCGCTCAGTTTGTATTTTGTATTTAAACAGGCTGCTTGCTGGTGACCAGTGCTGTCACTTCTATACAGCTTAGTGCTAGCTCGCTTGAGCCTTACTATTTGATACTCTGATTACCCGTTGCCGACATTGCTTGCTATTGACCTCTGTTTGCCTGCCGCCTGTCCTGACCCTTGGCTTGTTATACCATTCCTGTCTGTCTGCCGCCCGCCCTGACCCTTTGGCCTGATATCCGGTTCTGTTTGTCTGCTGCCTGCCTATTGACCACTGGCTTATCGTTTGACTACGTCTTCTTGCTGGACTTGGTTGTTCTCTCTGCCTCTGGTGGGGCAATCCTGGGGGCCGCGACCTGGTGATCACTTGCAGCAAAGTAGCCCGCTGCCCATTAAGGGTAGCGGCCCATCGTCCCTTGCGGGGCGCTCTGGTGAAGACAAAAGTGGTCACTTAGACTCCGCGCCCTGGGAGAGTCCACGCTAACCACCGGTGTCAGGGTCAACAGCTATTTGTCCTTTATTGTAACAGCAAGTGACAGCCAAAGATGGAGGCGTCTGGAGGTGCTCCAACTCTACCTACTATGGAAGAACTTTGTAGCATGGTGACTGATCTGCAAATTTCCGTTCAGCAAGCTAGCCAAGGTTTTTCTCAGCTGGAGGGGCGCATCCAGAACCTACCTCCTACTCCGGCCTCAACTCCTCTTCCAGTTCCAGAACCAAAGATTCCATTACCAGATCGCTTCTCGGGAGACCGTAGCAAGTTCCAGCAATTCCGTAACTCCTGCCTCCTGTATTTCTCTCTCAAGCCTTGTAGTTTCTCCACAGAAGAAGTTAAAGTAGGCACTATAATCACCTTGCTCCAAGATGAACCTTGGGCACTCCGCCTTAGAGAACAGAAAAGTGAACATTTAGCCAGTGTTGAAACCTTGTTCCAGGCGTTAACTGAAATCTATGACGATCCACGAAGAGCTGCATCTGCTGAAACTGCACTCCAAAACCTTCAACAAGGGAAAAGACCTGTGGAGGACTACGTGGCAGAATTCCGCAAATGGAGTATAGAGACTAAATGGAATGATGCACTTAAACATCAATTCCGTCTGGGACTATCAGAACAGCTTAAAGACGAGTTGGCTCGTGTTGGGGTCCCTGCCAAGTTTCCTGACCTCATATCTCTGGTTATCCAAATAGACAGACGTTTCCGTGAGCGCAGACTAGAGAGAGCTGGCCTGGGCCGATCTACATGGAATCCAACTTCCGCTACTTATGCAGCTCTCTCTTCTCCTACTACCACTGGTTCCATTCACAGTCCTTCCGATGAATCTGAACCAATGCAGATTGGTTTGGCTAGACCCGCTCTTTCCAATGAAGAAAGACAACGCAGACGTCAGGCCAATCTCTGTCTAAACTGTGGGGCCTCCGGCCACTTCCTACGAACCTGCCCTATAAGACCTACCGGTGAGGAGAATTTCAAAGACTTTTCTTCATCTGAATGTTCTGATTCTGCCTCAGCAGCTTACATCTCTCTTATTCTGTCTTTACAGGCCCCAGGAAAAACAATTAACATCCATGCCATCATTGACTCTGGAGCCTGCAGCTGTTTTATTGACTCCAATTTGGCCCATCAGTTACAACTTCCTGTGAAGAGTAAAATCAAAGTACTTAAAGAGACTCTGTAACAACAAAAACCTCCCCTGGGGGGTACTCACCTCGGGTGGGGGAAGCCTCCGGATCCTAATGAGGCTTCCCACGCCGTTCTCTGTCCCACGGGGGTCTCGCCGCAGCCCTCCGAACAGCCGGCGACTGTGCCGACTGTCAGTTCAATATTTACCTTTGCTGGCTCCAGCGGGGGCGCTGTGGCGACTTTCGGCACGGAAATAGACGGAAATACCCGATCTCCGTCGGGTCCGCTCTACTGCGCAGGCGCCGGAAACTTGTGCCTGCGCAGTAGAGCAGACCCGACGGCGATCGGGTATTTCCGCCTACTTCGGCGCCGAGAGGCATCAGAGCGCCTGCGCAGGAGCCAGGAAGGTAAATTTTGCGTCACGGCTGTACGGAGGGCTACAGCGAGACCCCCGAGGGACGCAGGACGGCGTGGGAAGCCTCATTAGGATCCTGAGGCTTCCCCCACCCGAGGTGAGTACCCCCCAGGGGCCGTTTTGTCGTTACAGTTCCTCTTTAACATCTGTTTAGCGGATGGATCTACTCTAAAGGATGGGCCTGTTAGTTTAGAGACTGTTCCTATTTTTGTGACCTGTGCCTCCTCTCACTCTGAGTACATCACTTTTGATCTCATTCCTTCTCCATTGTATCCAGTCATCCTAGGTATGCCGTGGTTACAAGCCCACAATCCGCTGATCAACTGGCATACTAGCAAGATTATATTTCCCTCCGAATACTGTCTTCAGGCCTGCTTCACCAACTCCAATTCTATGTCCTGAATCAAACTAGATACCCTCGCTACAATTCCTTCAGCCTACATGGACTTTGCTGATGTTTTTGACAAACGAGGAGCTGATTCACTTCCACCTCACAGAATTTACGATTGTCCTATTGAATTAATTCCCGGAGCAGAAGTACCTTTCGGCCGTATCTATCCTTTATCTGAACCTGAACAAGTTACACTAAAGATTTATATTGAAGAAAACCTTAAAAAAGGCTTTATCCGGCGCTCCACTTCACCTGCAGGAGCGGGGATATTTTTCGTAGAGAAAAAAGACCACTCCCTCCGCCCTTGCATAGACTATAGGGAGTTGAACAAGGTGACAGTAAAAAACTGATACCCTTTGCCTCTTTTTCCAGAACTTTTTCAGAGACTCAGATCTGCTCAAATCTTTACGAAACTTGATCTTCGAGGAGCCTACAATTTAATTCGTATAAGGAAGGGAGATGAGTGGAAGACTGCGTTCCGTACTCGCTATGGCCACTTCGAATATCTGGTGATGCCTTTTGGGTTCTGCAATGCTCCAGCCACATTTCAACATTTTGTAAATTACATCTTTCGAGATATAATTGATCAGTTTGTAGTCGTATATTTGGACGATAGTCTCATTTTTTCTAATTCCATAACGGAACATCGGCAACATGTGAGGAGAGTTCTGTCTCGACTTTGTACTCATGGGTTATATGCTAAGGCTGAGAAATGTGACTTTGAAAAAGATACTGTGCATTTTTTAAGACTAGTAATTTCTGCAGGGGGCGTGGCTATGGATCCTAAGAAAGTTTCTGCCATCACTGATTGGCCGGTTCCTGTGGATAGAAAGGGTGTGCACGTTTTATAGGTTTTGCAAATTTTTATAGAAGATTTATTAAAGATTTTTCTGCTATTGTATGTCCCCTCACCAGACTCACCAAATCCGTTTGTATAGGACAAAGAGGCGCAAGATGCATTTGACCAGCTAAAAGGCAAGTTTATTGAGGCACCCGTCCTGGTGCATCCTGACCCCACTTTAGCATTTGTAGTCGAAGTAGATGCCTCTGAAAATTCTTTAGGTGCTGTCCTCTCACTACGCACTACTCCTGATGCTCTCCTCTATCCTGTTGCCTATTTCTCTCGCAAACTAAAACCTGCTGAAAATAATTATGACGTGGCTGATTGTGAATTATTATCCATCAAAGCTGCTCTAGAAGAATGGCGATATCTGTTGGAGGGTGCCAATAATCCGATCCTAGTTTTGACGGACCACAAGAATCTGGAATACCGCCGATCGGCTAAACGATTAAGGCCTCGTCAAGCCAGATGGGCCCTATTCTTTACTCGTTTTGATCTCCATATTACTTTTCGTCTTGGTTCAAAGAATGCTAAAGCTGATGCCTTGTCTAGGATGTTTTCTGAAGACTCTGAACCTCGCCCGACTGAAACTATTTTGCCTGCCAGTAGCTTTCTCTTAATCCAACCTGCTCTGATGAAAGAATTAAAAGAAGCCTCTAGAGACTACACTATGAAAGATGATCTTGATTTGTCCTGTATTGAAGGTATTCTAGTGCACAAGGAAAAGATTTTTGTACCTAAACAAGTCAGACTTTCTGTGTTGAAGACCTGTCATGATCATATCCTTTCTGGTCATTTTGGGGTTTTTAAGACGTATGAACTCTTGCAAAGGAATTTTTGGTGGCCGAAGATGTCTCAGGACTGTAAACAATATGTGACCTCTTGCTCCGTTTGTGCTTGTTCTAAAACATCTAGAGAAAAGCCATGGGGTCTGCTGAATCCGTTACCCGTCCCCTCCCGCCCTTGGGGGATGTTGTCTGTAGACTTTATTGTGGAGTTGCCCTTGTCCAATGGATTCAGTTCTATTTTTGTGATAGTTGATCGCTGAACCAAGATGAGTCATTTTATTCCTATGAAAGGTGTTCCATCTGCCTTAGAGACTGCTAAGGTTTTTATTAAAGAAGTAGTCCGTCTCCATGGCTTGCCTGATGACATTGTCTCTGACAAAGGTGTGCAATTCACGTCTAAACTATGGAAACAACTGTGCAAGCTTCTTAATATACACGTATCCTTATCATCAGGTTACCATCCTCAGTCAAACGGCCAGACGGAAAGGACCAATCAAACTCTGGAACAATATTTAAGATGTTTCACCTCTGCTTCTCAGGAGAACTGGTATTTTCTTTTGCCCACCGCAGAGTTTGCCTATAATAATTCAGTCCATAGTGCCACCAAACAAACTCCTTTTTTCTCTAACTATGGGTTCCATCCTGTTTCTCCACCCAATATGCTACCTGAATCATTGATGCCATCTCTCCAGGAGAGACTGACCTTTTTGTCTAATAATACCAAAACCATTACTGAATTACTTTCACAGGCTCAGGCAAGGGCTAGGAAAACTGCTGACAGGTCTAGAAGAATCTCTCCGCAATTTAAGATTAGTGATCTAGTTTGGTTGTCCACTTCTAATCTCAAGTTGTTGTGTCCTTCTAAGAAGCTGGGTCCTAGATTCATAGGTCCTTACCCTGTCAAGAAAGTAATTAATACTGTTGCTGTGGAGCTTGTGTTACCTGATAAGTTTAAAACTCATCCCGTTTTTCATGTATCTTGTCTCAAGGCTCATGTACAGGATCCTTTTGATGGTAGACAGGTGTCTCCCCCTCTATCTATAGATGTTGATGGGTCTGAAGAATTTGAGGTGGAGGCAGTGTTAGATAGCAGAGTAAAAAGGGGACAATTTTATTATTTAATTAAGTGGAAGGGTTATGGGGTAGAGGAGAATTCTTAGGAACCAGTTTCAGGGATCCATGCTGACAAATTAATTGCTGAATTTAATCAAAAATTTCCTGATAAACCAAAACCTAGGGGCATCCAGGGGCTGCCCCTGGGGGAGGGGCAATGTTACAATACCTGTCCGCCGCGCTCAGCGTCCCGGCCAGAGTCTTCTCGCACGCGCGAGCACACTCCTGGCAATATACAGGAAGTAGCCAGGGGTGCGCGCGCTAATGGTCACAGCACGGGTACGCGTGCAAGTACGCAATTACGCATGCGCAAGGGCCGTCATGCGGCTGCGCATACGCGTGAACGTGCATGCGTGAAAATTAGGCGCTTAGTTTGTATTTTGTATTTAAACAGGCTGCTTGCTGGTGACCAGTACTGTCACTTCTATACAGCTTAGTGCTAGTTGGCTTGAGCCTTACTATTTGATACTCTGATTACCCGTTGCCGACCTTGCTTGCTATTGACCTCTGTTTGCCTGCCGCCTGTCCTGACCCTTGGCTTGTTATACCGTTCCTGTCTGTCTGCCGCCCGCCCTGACCCTTCGGCCTGATATCCGGTTCTGTTTGTCTGCTGCCTGCCTATTGACCACTGGCTTATCGTTTGACTACGTCTTCCTGCTGGACTTGGTTGTTCTCTCTGCCTCCGGTGCGGCGATCCTGGGGGCCGCGACCTGGTGATCACTTGCAGCAAAGTAGCCCGCTGCCCATTAAGCGTAGCGGCCCATCGTCCCTTGCGGGGCGCTCTGGTGAAGACAAAAGTGGTCACTTAGACTCCGCGCCCTGGGAGAGCCCACGCTAACCACCGGTGTCAGGGTCAACAGCTATTTGTCCTTTATTGTAACAGTAACGTTGTATTCTCTAATCTGTAAAAACATATTCCTCTATATAGAAAACAGAATAGTTAAAGTTATTAAGTTTGTACAGAAGCCTGTAGATCTGAAATTATGTCACTACTGTAAAATGTTAGTTTTACTGTAAATGCATGCTTTTGTTGACGTCGAATATCGCATTGTTCAGTTAGCACATATAAAAATAAAACGACATGTTCCGTAAAGACATTTGCATAAAATAACACCTGATTTCATTGAAAATGTGTTTACACAGCTACATATGTAGTGTGGTAAATGTAGGCGTTCACATAGGACAGCTGCAAAACAAACTGTGATACATAAATGTTAATATTAGGTACAAGGTTTTAATTATATTTGTTTTGCCTTGGCATTCAAACGGGATGCTGTCTTAAGAGCCTAAGGGTGAAATAGTCTATGGCATGCCTATAAACATATATTTCACTGCCCCTTCATAACCAATGCTTTCTAATGTTAGTTCAATGTTGTCAACATTCTGCTCTTTGTTATGGATACACGCCATGGTATAGCAATGATCCGATCTCTAAAAATAGAAATGAGAAGAATCAAGCAGCTTTCTAACGAATGCTGGAGGTTGTCAATGAGAAGGGAATGATCAACAGTGTGGAAGTCAACACATAGGTCCAGCAGAATAACAACAGCTGACCTTTGATTTAAGAAGCTGGATATCATGTAAAGACTTACTGGCTGAAGGCTCTTTTAAATCCTTTGATAAAAATCACCCCAGTCATGGTTGTTTGGAAAGATAACAAGACAGTAACTATGAGAGGTGTACCTTAAATTGTCAGCAATACCAGTATTACCTGGCTCATAAATTCAAGGGAGATAAAATACTAATAGCAAGTTATCACAGTATGGTATCGTAACAACTGGCGGCCAATCTATACAAGGATAAAGTTCAGTCACTTGAAAACATAAGAATTTCAAGTCAAATATTACAAGTATAATACATTTGGATCATAATCACACTGAAAATGCTTTTATTGCTGTTATTTGCCTGCTAAACCCATATCACATTTACATTTGTATTATTTTTCTTCACTTTACTAAGTGGCAACATACTACTTAGTGCTGTGCAATAAATTAGAAAATAGGGTAGATTATCCCCGCACTTTGATTGGCTCAATAGGCTGCCTGTCAAGTTTCCTGTCAAGTGACAGGTGCCTATTAGGCCAATCAAAGTGCAGAGATAATGTCCTTTAAAGTGATTGGACCCGAAGGGGCTCAGGGCAGGACGAGTGGAGCTCTCGTCATTGCCAGTTAACAGGCATAATTTTGTAGTGCTCACTATGCTTCTCTAATAAGGCGTGTTAACGCTGATAAGGCGTATTAACGCTGATAAGGCATGTTAACTCTGATAAGGCGTGTTAACTCTGATAAGGCATGCTATTTCTTATCGTGAATTGAATCCATTGATATTTATTTACAAGAGTCGCTTTTAGTTTGATTATTTTTAAGGACTTTATCTGTTTTCAAAGTTTATCAGAGAAATTTAAAATCTATTATAATGATAGAACAGGCAGTTGTAGAATGCTTTTGTATGCACAATGCAAGCTCATGTTAAGTCTCATAAAAATGCAAGCATTTTCCTTTGAAGTGCACCTGAACTCTTGAACAGGACACAACAAAAACTTGAGAGAAATGCACCCTGTGTGTTTTTAGAGAAGAGCCTGTCTATCTTTATCTTATCTTCAAGTAATTACAAGTGTGATTTGATATTTCAGCTGCGTCGGCACAGAAATTAGGCAGTCCTTGGCAGGAACAGCTAATATGTAAACACAGGATGTTAACGTTTTGTCTGTTTCCATGAAAGCAGGAAGTATACACACTTCAGATTTATTGCAGGTGTTCTGTAAGCTATAACAAATATTTTTTTTCTTGTGCTGTTGTTTATCTTATAGAGCAGAGAGGAAGTTATCAGCTCAGACGCACTGTAAAAGACTGTGCAAAGAATTACTCAAGAGCTGGCACTATACAAGGAGATCCTTGTATAGTGGCAAGAAAATAATGATGAAATTTGATGATGGCCCTGTTACTAGGCAGTAGTATAGTAAGGATACGTACCCAGGTTAATTCAGAAAAATCTCTCCAAGCCATTAACAATAGCACCACAGTACTTGATAAGTACAATACATGATAACTGGTAAATTGTTCTAATAGTGATGCAATACATAGATAAATTGATGGAACATGCTCCATAGCCAAGTCGGGCCTGGTTAGTACTTGGATGGGAGACCTCCTGTGTATACCAGGTGCTTGGGCAGCATGGTGGCGTAGTGGTTAGCACTCTTGCCTCGCAGCACTGGGTTCTAATCCTAGCCGGGGCACTATCTGCATGGAGTGTGTAAGTTCTCCCCGTGTCTGCATGGGTTTCCTTTGGGCACTATGGCTCCCACATCCCAAATTCATACTGATAAGTTGATTGGCGCCCCCCTAAAGTTGCCCTAGACTATGATACATACACTACACGATACATACAAAGACATATGATAATGGTAGGGATTAGATTGGAAATCCCTCTGAAGGACAGTTAAGTGACAAAACAATATACTTTGTACAGTGCTGCGATATTGGCGCTATATAAATACTAAATAATAATAATAAATAATTTGGTGCCAAAGGCAAAACTAAAAATCAGGAGATCTTTTTAGCAGAATACCACTATCACAGATATTCTTTCTTTAGGAGTTTGGTCACATTTCAGCTGAAAATATAAGCTTAGATATGGTTGTGTAACCAAGGCTACACTGATAAGCTTTAGAAATCCTCACCAGAGTTTTTAGAGATTCTATCTGAGCTTGGCATGATATGCATCATTGAATTCCTCACTAGCCACCTAGACTATCTGGTGGTAACACAATAGATGGCTGAAGAACATTTTGTATTGGTCTCATCCACATCAGGCCTGAATATACCCAGAGCTTAGTCTAAGTATGGTGTCAGATAGCTTGATTCAAGCTCGATACAATTGTTCTTTCATCCCTGTTACATCACGTTTTCTTTTCCATAGCAAAGAAACAAATAAATGACCCTTTGCTCCATATATTCTATGTAATTTTTATTCTAAGAAAATCTAACATCGAACGTGTCAAAAGCTACAAATAAAGGGGAAAAAGGAAAATAGCTAAATACATTTTCCAGCACTGTATATGATCCTCCGTGTCACACCACTGAACATATACATTTTTCATCAAACATAAATATTGTACCGTACATACGGAAAATAAAACACTGTGTTCCTCTCTTCCTTTCCAAGGACACACAAGACAAAATACTGGCAAATCTTCTTGCTATAGTGTTATAAGTGCATTAAAAATACATGAATAAATCCAGAGATGTGTAATTGAAAAGTGGGGACTTTTTACAAAATTCAATTAGATTCGCCTCAATGTGTCCCACACTATAAAATGTACGACAAATAATTTGATTTTATTTTCTATAACAGTACATTAAATATGAAAGACATAATTATTGTCTGGGTCAGTGCAGCACTGCCACGGTTAACAATGTTTTCTCTTCAACTTGTAGAGTGTTCCAAACAAACCTTGAACCTCTTGGTAATTATAATGTAAAAGGAGGGCAACAATGCTGATGGATTGCCTGAACTTAGTGACCACAATCTGCCTTATGCTGGATACACACGGTTCGTTCCCGCATCGAATGCGCCGCTCGATTCCCGACGAATCGATTATTCCCGAACATTTCCGAGCGCATTTTGATGATTTTAGGTCGATTGCCATGTAAAGTATGGCAAATCAACCTAACGATCCATCGAAACGGGAATCGGACATGTTGGAAAGAAACTAATCGACGGGAATCGAGCGGCGCATTGACGGGAATCGAGTGCGGGAACGAACCGTGTGTATCCAGCATTATAATGGGCAGGACAAGCCCATTATACTGTAAATAGTTATGTAACCTTTTCCAGCTTGACGGGCATCAATACCAATTTTTGGTGGTCAGTCAATAGATAACTCTTTTTTTTAAGCTATGACACAGTGCTATGAATTTGTGTTGTGCAGATCAGGCTTGATAAATGCAGACACAGATTTCTATTTTTTATAGACAGAACCTTCCTCACTCTGACTTGATTAGCATCCTATCAATAGAAACACCTGATTCTAATTTCCACTTCAAATGGATCAATGCTCCTAGCAAATATGTTTTGCAACACACAATTTTGTAGCCTTTGATCACTTCGCTCAATAAGTAATAATATTTCACAAACTTTAAACCACCACTTTACCCATTTACCTACAAAATGTGTGCAGGGACATAGCTAAGGAGCTATACATACCAGTTCGAGTTTTACATAGGGCCCCCTCAAGCATATACAAAAGCAATACATAACAACAATTTTTGCAAGATATTACATTTGTGACGATGAAAACTTTATTTGATTATGTAAATTCTGCATGCCTATTTTTGTGAATGTTCAAATTTGTGCAAAAATTACTTTTCTCGTGCTTATGTATTTTAGTATGTATTTTAGTGCATATTCGGTGTCTTGTGCCCACACTTTTACAATTATTTCTTGTGAAAATATACCATTTTCACAAAAACTATGGGGAAAATGAAATTCCAAAGTGCCCGTTCCAAAAACTGCTGTATGTATCATATAGTTGCTAAAAAAAAGGAATACAAAGAAAAACTTTCATGAGCATACAAGATAAATAGCTCACAATGGTATACAGGAATTCACCAAGCTATGTCCTGGCCATTGGCAATTACAGATCCCACCAATGTCCCCTGACCATCAACATACTAAATCGTCCATAACACTGGTGAAAAATCATGAAAAGGGGTGTGACGACCCTATTCTAAACTATTGATACTTTACACCTGCCCATATCCATAGACTTTATCCTACTGTTCCCTCCTGTTGTTTTAGGGGCTGTGGCAATATTGGGACTTTATACCATACCTTTTGGGATTGCCCAATTGCAAATCAATTATGAGCATCTTGGCATGCCCTATTCCTAGACATATTTAAAGTATTAAACTTCAACATAACATTCAATAAAAATGTGTTTTTCTACTTTTTATAACCCATACAGTTATATTTGTTTTGTGCGCAAGTATTATTATTCATTTAGAAATGACAAGCTCCCAAAGTACAGTTTATTTGCTCTGAAAGCTGCCACTGCATTTTATTCATAGCTACAGTATTTATGTAATGTAATGTACCCAGTGATTATTTCTGAGCTGTCCCTGATCTGCACACGTTAGAAGGAGCTTCAGCACTGCCAGGGTATGTTTACATTCCTCTATTGCTACAATTAAGTAAATACAAGATAATTTTATCACCTCTTCGGATACAGATCTTACTGCAGTGAGCTTTCTATTGAAAAAGTAAGTCCTATGTTTAACTGTTTGAATGCTGTTCTGCTTAAAAATAAAAAAAATTGTGGTAGCATATTATACGCTGTAAATAATCTTCTAGAGCAAAGAAGTAATTTTGAGTTTCATACCACTTTAACGGCTTCCAGACCAAAGCAGTACAAATCTACATCCAGCAGGTGGTGCTGCGGCTCTGACTGAACATAGATTCTACTGCTTTGGTATCCCACGTCCCCGCCGTTACTACGAACTCTCCGCTCTCTCCACCCTGCAAATTGCTTGCTCTGCTGTCTATGAGACGGCAGAGCTCTGTGAGTAGGTCAGGGGTCGCTTTCATTGGCTCCTGACCGCGTGAACACAGAGAGCCAATCCCATTGGCTCACATTGATAGACAGCATCAGGAGCCAATGAAAGCAGCTCCTGACCGGCTAACAGTGCTCTGCCGTCATAGAGACGGCAGAGAGAAGAGCCTGCAGGAGGCTGTGGGAGACATCTGAACAATTTGTCGGGAAGCAGTGCTTTAAGATACCAGCAGTCTCTGGTCCTTAAGGAGCCAGAGACTGATGGTACGGAAGTGGTTAAACTGTCTATCTCTTTTACCCCCTCCCAGGCTCTGCTTTATATGCCAAATGATGAGGTTCTGGGTGCATTTTGGGCTATGTACAGATATATGCTATTGGCTGCCTAATGGAGCATTGCCTTTAAATGGAAATCCCCAAGTCTTGCCATTGAGTTGGTAAAAAACCGACTGGATATGATCTCCTTGATGGACAAGGTCTACTACCTGAGCGCAGAAAATTTAGACTGCTATAATATGATTTGGGAAGTGTTTCTGGCCTACAGGGGTACACACAGGTGTAGTCCCTTTTTATATTTTATTCCTTTTATTTAGCTGTCTGGTGGTTAGGCTTTGCTATGTAAGTCATTTCTTGCTACACTTATTCTAGTATCTATATAGTATGTCACTGTGGAGTGGGGACCTGGATGCTGCTGGTGGGACTGTACTGTTAGGGCCTGAGCCCACTAACGCAGATGTGCGTAGTTGTGTCCGTTTTTTTAGCAACACATCAATGTTACAGATGCTGAAAAGCACACAGAAGCGGATACAACTGCGTACAACTGCGTACAACTGCGTTAGTGGGCTCAAGCCCTTAGGTTTTGTCGTATTTTGGTTCACTCTTGAATGAAGTGGTATAGATGGTGCTTTGTGTTGCGTTCTTATGTTATGCATTAATTTACATGTCTATTTTTTTATTCACACATTTTCTCATGTATAATCCATTTGGAATATTGCCATTATTGGATATATTTGAATGTTTTCCTGTTTGCGCTTAAAAAAAAAAGATATTTTACTAAAAATAGTACAAAGACAACATAGCAATTTTGAAACTCTGGAATATTACTGTTGTTTGAAAACTAAAAATTACAATTGTGAATTTGATGCCATCAACAGGTTTCAGAAACACTGAGATGGGACATGTTTACTATATGTTGCATCACCTAATTTTTAACCGTGCTCTTTAAACAGGTTGTGACTGAGGAGTAGTGTTGGGCGAACATCTAGATGTTCGGGTTCGGGCCGAACAGGCCGAACATGGCCGCGATGTTCGGGTGTTCGAGCCGAACTCCGAACATAATGGAAGTCAATGGGGACCCGGACGTTCGTGCTTTGTAAAGCCTCCTTACATGCTACATACCCCAAATTTACAGGGTATGTGCACCTTGGGAGTGGGTACAAGAGGAAAAAAAATATTTGAAAAAGAGCTTATAGTTTTTGAGAAAATTGATTGTAAAGTTTCAAAGGAAAAAATGTCTTTTAAATGCGGAAAATGTCATTTTTCTTTGCACAGGTAACATGCTTTTTGTCGCCATGCAGTCATAAATGTAATACAGATAAGAGGTTGCAGGAAAAGGGACCGGTAACGCTAACGGTTTCACGCCCTCTTGAACTACTATTCCCAGCAGCGACACAGAGCACAATGCTATACAGTGGTGGGTGTGCGGTGTACTACTGTTCCCAGCAGCGACACAGAGCACAATGTTATACAGTGGTGGGTGAGCGGTGTACTACTGTTCCCAGCAGCGACACAGAGCACAATGCTATACAGTGGTGGGTGAGCGGTGTACTACTATTCCCAGCAGCGACACAGAGCACAATGCTATACAGTGGTGGGTGAGCGGTGTACTACTATTCCCAGCAGCGACACAGAGCACAATGCTATACAGTGGTGGGTGAGCGGTGTACTACTGTTCCCAGCAGCGACACAGAGCACAATGCTATACAGTGATGGGTGAGCGGTGTACTACTATTCCCAGCAGCGACACAGAGCACAATGCTATACAGTGGTGGGTGAGCGGTGTACTACTATTCCCAGCAGCGACACAGAGCACAATGCTATACAGTGGTGGGTGAGCGGTGTACTACTATTCCCAGCAGCGACACAGAGCACAATGCTATACAGTGGTGGGTGAGGGGTGTACTACTATTCCCAGCAGCGACACAGAGCACAATGCTATACAGTGGTGGGTGAGCGGTGTACTACTGTTCCCAGCAGCGACACAGAGCACAATGCTATACAGTGGTGGGTGAGGGGTGTACTACTATTCCCAGCAGCGACACAGAGCACAATGCTATACAGTGGTGGGTGAGCGGTGTACTACTGTTCCCAGCAGCGACACAGAGCACAATGCTATACAGTGGTGGGTGAGCGGTGTACTACTATTCCCAGCAGCGACACAGAGCACAATGCTATACAGTGGTGGGTGAGCGGTGTACTACTGTTCCCAGCAGCGACACAGAGCACAATGCTATACAGTGGTGGGTGAGCGGTGTACTACTATTCACAGCAGCGACACAGAGCACAATGCTATACAGTGGCGGGTGAGTGGTGTACTACTGTTCCCAGCAGAGACACAGAGTGGCAGTAAACACAATGCTATACAGTGGTGGGTGAGCGGTGTACACAGAGTGGCAGTAAACACAATGCTATATAGTGTGGGTGAGCGGTGTACTACTGTTCCCAGCAGCGACACAATGACTGGGGGGACCCTGGCTAGCCTGGCTGGAGAGAGAACTACCCTGCCTGCCTACCCAAAGCTAAACCCACAGACAAATGGCGGAGAAATGACGTGGATCGGGTATTTATTTACCCGAACCACGTGACCCGTTCGGCCAATCAGAGCGCGTTCGGGTCCGAACCACGTGACCCGTTTGGCCAATCACAGCGCTAGCCGAAAGTTCGGCCATGCGCTCTTAGTTCGGCCATATGGCCGAACGGTTTGGCCGAACACCATCAGGTGTTCGGTCGAACTCGAACATCACCCGAACAGGGTGATGTTCTGCAGAACCCGAACAGTGGCGAACACTGTTCACCCAACACTACTGAGGAGAGCAATTGCTGTAGATCTAACAGTGAAATGTTGTCTCATTTTATTTGATATAGGTTTTCAGCAGTTGCACAGTTTGTGTTTTATTTGTTGGATTTTTCATTGCATAATGCACCAGCTACTTTAAATGGATCACAGATCTGGACTGCAGTAAGGTAAGTTTAACTCTCAGAACTCTTTTAAACCAGAACTCTTTACCTTGTGAAATGGGTTTATTGTGGCCACGCTCCAACCTTGTATGAGCACATCAAGACTGGGCATGTGTGTGGGGGACTATGCATGTCCAGTAGAATGAAGCTGCTTGTGCATGGAGGGAAAAAAGACATGCACAAACATCTTCATTCTACCTGGCATGTGTGGACTGTATTTGTGCATGCCCTATGGATGCACTTATCCACGACCCAGAGTGTGGCAAGAAGATGAAGAGGGACCCTGTGCTGGAACATTAGGTTTGACAAGGATCCAAAATTGGCTGGTTCTTCCATATACTAAGGTAAGTATCAAACTTTTAGGTCCTACTCCACAATACAGGTTTGTTTAAATGGTGCTTTCCAAGCCATCAATTTTAAACACACTTAATTTGAGTTTTGATTTATCAGTTTTTCACCTTACCTCACTACATCTTGATGAAGCTTAGGCTAAAAGAATGTAGCACATTTAATGGATCATAATCGTATATTAGGCTTTTGTTTGAATGGTAAAGTTTTAACTTGCATTTAGGGATGCAGTAACTAATTGTGTTTTGTCAGAAGTGCTCTACAGCTTGTACAGTGATTACCACTGCAGAATCATGTCTGCTTGCTTTTAAACTTGTCCATCAGATACACATATACATAACATTTCATTTTGTTTTGTACGTCTCACCCCTGCTGTGGAATCCCCTTCCAAACACATCTGTCACTCTCCAACCTCACTCAAAACTCACTTTTTCAGACAAGCATTTGCTCTAACTTAGGTCATCCCTCTTCAGCCTCTGGCTAATTTGTAGGGTGATGAGCATGCATGATCCAGTAGAATACACTGGGGGGGAGGACCGTGCCTTACAATCTAAAGAAAGGAAGATGGGACAACTAGGAAGGGGACTGATGAAAAGGTGCTCAGCAGACATAATGAAGGCATAGGTGAGAGGGTATGCCATTGTGAAGAGGACTTGCTTGAAGGTGTAGAAGGAGGGGGTGAGTCTGATGGCAATAGGAAGAGAGTTCTAGCATGGGTGATGCTCAGGGTGGTCAGGTGTAGGTCGTTAGAGGATTGGATTATTAGGTACCCTATGTTTGTATCATACTCTGTACAGCACCACAAAATATGTTGCTGCTTTATAAATCAATAATAATAATTTATTTGTATGTATTAATGTGCTGAAGATGAAGCATTTGAATAATATTTTGCAATTATATTAAAGACCACCTGAAATGAAAGGAATGTGAGAGGTATATGAAGGCTGCTGCCCTATGTTTTTCCTTTTAAACAATACCAGCTGTCTAGCTCTCCTGCTGCCCTCACTGGCCGCAGTAGTATCGGAATCACATGCCTGAACCAAGCATACAGCTTATCCAGTCAGACTTTATTCAGAAACTGCTAATCTGCATGCTTGTTCAGGATCTATGACTAAAAGTATTGTAAACAGATGATCAGCAGGACAGCCAGGCAATCAGTATTATTTAAAAGAAAAGTTGGATGTCAGCCTCCATATACCTATTAGTTCAGGTTTCATTTAATTATTCTTAAATTGATGTATTGATTGCTTGCACAATGTTTTACAGGGTGGTGAATCTCACTCATCTTTGCTTTTTAGAGACTTGGCCTCTCTGAGATGTTGTATTTATACTAGTTCATGTTGCTGACCTTTTGCTTTGTACCACCACCAGTTTGTTGTTGTTTTTTTTCCTATTTTCTTTCCCCCTTTTTTGAAGACGGGTGCAGTATAACTTTTCCAGTCTTGTGTTGCCACATCCCATCTATTTTGAAACCTCATGCACATGATCATGCATTTTTCATAAAACACCAACATTACTTAGGCTCAACATTTAATATTACACTAGTAAAATAGTATACAGTTTTTGTTGTTGTTTTTTATAAATATGGTATAGGATGCTATTTTTAATTGCATGCAGAGTTTAAATGATATGCTAAAAACACATTTCGTTTGTATTTACATTTTACTTTGCATTCCAACTTTTTTGGAAAAAAAGTCGTAAGTGCTTTTGCTTTTTAAAGGTCAGTGCATTTACAGCAAGTGCATTTACAGCCCTAATACAAGGAAATTACTATTGCAAAGTGCAAAATGATCTTTCAAGGATATGACCTCAGTAATCAGAAATCTGATTACGCCTTTAATTTATTTCTGGTCATAATTTCGCTTTGCACTTCCTACATCAGCCCAATAGAGAATGCATTTTTGGAATATAATATAAAATAGTTTATCTATATCCTATTAGCAGAGGTAGTTTATTATATGAATATAGTTTATTCTATTAGGCATCAGTATTTGCTGCTACAACTCCAGAACTGAGCTTACTATTTACCTCTTATCAGGGTAGAAAGATAACCTACAGACAGATGGATGGATAGATAGATAGATAGATAGATAGATAGATAGATAGATAGATAGATAGATGAAGGGAGGGGAGATGAGTTCTGCTTTTATATAGTATTAACAGCATTCACATAGGCATGTGTTTATCCATCTAATTAAATAAGCAAGGCTGTTATTGTTTAGACACTATCTCACATCTTCATAGTGAGAACAGCCTGAGTGGCACATGACGTCAGAGTGGGTGTGTTAGACATTTGATGTAGAAGGTGCTGCATGCTAAGATCTGGCTTGTTACTGTGTAGAGCAGCCGATATGCTGCTGGGGAGAGCATTGTTGGTGATCCGGAGCTGTGAAATAATCATCAGTCCTGTTCTGCACCACTTAAAGTAAGCTGCTGTGAGAGCAGAAAGTGTGTCCTCTCATTAAGTCACAGCATGGGAACAGGGGGCCACTCCAAGGACTAATTGTCCAGCAGCACTCTTGCCAAGGATGCTAGAAGCAAAAAAATCATCAAAGTTAGAAAAGGTCTCACTCCAATATGTGAATAGCAAGTGAATGAAAAGAAACAGCATTGGTACAATACACTTGTGCAGTGATTTTTTTTTTTAATTAAACGAAGCTGTACAATCCCAAGAGGGGACAAATTTGCTCTAAGCAATGAGGAACAGAACAGGACAAAGCAAGGAATTGTGTCTTACAAAATGACAGTAATCTACATTCCTGGGACACTGAGTAAAAGAATGGTAGTTGGTGCGAATGAAAAACCTTACACAGAAATCCAAGCTGAACAAGGACCTGCTGGATCAGATGCAATGAGAATAGAAAGAACGATTACAAGTTCTGATTTTTATTACCTCACAGTCCTAGGCTGAAGCTGTCACTGGATGGAGTGGATGGCGCTGCCTGTGACATGCAAGCACACTGTTACCTGCACAAGGTAAGCACATCGCTATGGCTTTGTTATGAAAAGTGCTGTAATGCTTGGACATGTTTGTAGCTGCATGGTGAATATAGGCTATTAAAATTCAAGCACAGTATGCATGATGCAGAGCCTGGTAAATTAAGTCATAACTGGACTAGCAGTAATTGTGTTACATAGTTACATAACGGACTACATATATATATATATATATATATATATATATATATATATATATATATATATATATACATACATAGTGTTGATGGGCACATTGTGATCTACCATATTTGTAAACATACATTTGCATTAAGTTTTGAAGCTCTGCTATTGGTCAAGAGGCTAGCTCTGCCTCTGCATATTAAATAGCTTGGCAGCTACAGCATTTTCAAGGATCACATGTAACTAGCTGTCTTTATTTCAAGCAACAATAAAAAGGAATTTTGTGAAAAGTTCAATAAACCATAATATGGAATTGCATTACACCTTCACAGTTAAACCATTTGAATAATGGTATTTACTATTGTCTTGGTTGCTAGGGGTTACCACAGTCGGCTCGCTACCATTTGCATATCTATTTGAGGCTGCATGTACTCTCTTGAATATATGTTCAATCACACATTGCTTTACTGGTGTTAACTGAAATACACTTATAAAAGTCACTTCTAATCTAATGTCATTTATTCCCCAGGCTGAGCTTTAGAAGCAGAAAGTGACAAGTCATAGAAATAGCCTTGTTAGCCTAAAGCCTTAAAGTCTCCATTCACGGTGTAAGTGTCTTTAAATGGTTTTTGCTAGGTTATGAGGCTAATAGATCAGACCCTAAATGAAATGCACCAGCCAGCTAAGTAAAAGGCTCTATACTGCGAGCAGTCTTGTGACTACAGCTGAATGAATTGCAGATACTTGTGTCCCAAGAGAATAGCTTTGCTGTCACCAACTTCCAAAGGGGGCTTCATACTGAGACAAAGAGGTAACAGAGCATCAGCACTCTGTGGAATGACAGTCCCTGAAGGGGAAACATGTGGTTACAATTAGAGTTGTCTTTTCTTTCAGCTTTCCTTTAAGGTAATTACACTTGGCTGTAACCATCTATGAAGAGCTAATTTATTACGTGAAATAGTTGATTTTCTGTGTCACACTAAGCAATCTGTCACTTGGAAGGGTAAATGGCTCCTGTCAAACATATGTCTTTCAGGCACATTAGTGATGACATACATTATTTTATCGGGCCGCTACACAAAATTACACTGTGACATTTCCTTGGTAAATATATATATATATATATATATATATATATATATATATATATATATATATATATATAGGAAACATGAATTGATTAGAAGATTAATACATTAATAATGCTGCCAGCCAGGGTATTCCCAGACAGAAAATATTTTGATGTGCCTCATCTATTATTTTAGAATAACAGCTGGAAATATCCCCTGTGTATGCCATATTTTGTATGTTATTGCAAATAAAAATAAGGCATTGAAGTACCCAAGGCAGGCACTGACATTTTCACTCTCTCTCTTTGCAAATTATTAGACATTGAAATACAGAAACAACGAATCATATTAGTTTTCCCGCATAAATGTCCACAATATAGTGATGAACAGAGGTATCTCCTAGTGCATTAGCATCCTCATGATAATTGTATGCGAAACATTTAAGGGTCCTTTTTACACTTAAAGTGAACCTCCAGACTAAAAATCTACTCAGCACAACTGAAAAGGCTTGCTGTTTCTTTAACAGTTTCACAGCATCAGAACTTTGTTTTTCTTACTAAAGCATCATTTTTTGCTGCATTTTTAGCTAAGCTCCACCCATCAAAGAAAACTGCCCGGGTTTTTTTCCCTGATGCTGTGCAAAGCATGATGGGATTTCCTATGTTGTTATTCACATTGCCTAGCAACTGGGAGGGGTGATCAGCACACAGGACAGTTGGAACTGTGTCTCATTCTCCCTGTCACCTCCTTTCAATGAAAAAGATGGCTGCCCTCATGAAATCAAACATTTGCCTGTTCTTTTAAAACAGGGTGGGTAAGAGATTATATTACTTATCTATTTTAATTAACATAACGAATGTAAGTTAATGACAGTATGTTTGTTTAGGCTGATGTTCCTCTTTAATCAGTTGCTCTCAGTTATAACTGAAAGAAAACTGATTTTCAAAGTAATGCCCATGTTTTCCTATGACACCATTCACACTTAACGCGTTTTAACTGAAATCTTTTTCACAACGCACTGCTATGGAAAAAACACGTACCAAAGCGTACCATCGCGTACTAACGTGCACTAATGCACACCAACTGATTAAGTATAAATGGGCCCTAAGTGAAATGCCATTTGACATACTTGTCAGAGTGTAGTGCTGACTGTATCTGCATGTAAACACATCTATCATCTATCAGCCTTAGGTTATGGTAACGCTGGCACTCAGTGAGTCTCATCACGTTTACAACAAACTTTTTCAAAGGCGGCAGCAAAAGACATTACATGCAGCGCTCGGGTGCATTAATTATTGATTAAAAAAAAACATCTTCAAAGATCAGATAGGATTTTTGGCATTGTACTGGCATCTAGTTAATCTGACCTTAGTAGATGAGAATGCCAATATACCTGCTAATATCATCAGGGTGTAAGTTTTACACAAGCACAATGAACATGTGTTCACTTTATACAACCCACTATGATTAAAGAGAACCATTCACAAATAGGCATTTGCAAATCTGCCAGTCCACTCTCTGGAATTGATGTAAAAAAAACTTTTATTCTCCTGTTATAATTCTGCCTTGCGTATTTAACTACATTTACTCTCCATATCCCTATGCATTTCAGCACAGTGTGAGGCTGAAAGGCCCTTCATAGGAGCTGTCTCTTTTACTGCCTGTTGTCAGTGCCCCCCCCCCCCCCCCCCTCTTCCTTTCCTCAACCGTCCCCATGTCCATTATGTAATTAAGGATCTAGTTTGTATTTTCTTTTTTAACATGAATTTTAAACCTACTTTCATATGCTGATGTTTTATGAACACCTTCCTGGGGCAGCTACAAAAAGTGTCCATCAAGAGGACACAGTGCAGAGTTTGTCCAAAGTGAGCATGTAAATTGCAGAAAGCAAACAGTATTGTCTTCCTAAAAAAATGGTGTAACAAGTTAATAGTACAGATTTTTTACCATTTGTGACAGTGTCTCCTTAAAGGGCATTAACTCATTAAAGAGACACTGAAGCGGAAACAAAATTATGATATTATGATTTGTATGTGTAGTACAGCTAAGAAATAAAACATTAAGATCATATACATCAGTCTAATGGTTTCCAGTACAGGAAGAGTTGAGAAACTCCAGTTGTTATCTCTATGCAAACAAGCCATTAAGCTTTCCGACTAAGTTAGTCGTGGAGAGGGCTGTTATCTGACTTTTATTATCTCAACTGTAAGTGAACTGTTTACTTTTTCTCTGCTAGAGTAGAGGTCATTACTTCACAGACTGCTCTGAAAGACTCATTTTGAATGCTGAGTGTTGTGTAATCTGTACATATTATAGAATAATGCAATGTTAGAAAAAACACTATATACCTGAAAATAAAAGTATGAGAATATTTTCTTTGCTGCTAATCTTCTAGTAATTATTCATAGTACACAACCAATTCATTATATTATATTTTTTTTTTCGCTTCAGTGTCTATTTAAGTCATTAACGTCTAGATACAGTAAGTGTTTCTCAGGAGTGTGAGTGTGTTAGGTGTTCCACATAATAGTGTATGCTTTCCAAACATTATCTTATAATTTTATTAGCTTAAAGAGAATCTGTATTGTTAAAATCGCTCAAAAGTAAACATACCAGTGCGTTAGGGGACATCTCCTATTACCCTCTGTCACAATTTCGCCGCTCCTCGCCGCATTAAAAGTGGTTAAAAACAGTTTTTAAAAGTTTGTTTGTAAACAAACAAAATGGCCACCAAAACAGGAAGTAGGTTGATGTACAGTATGTCCACACATAGAAAATACATCCATACATAAGCAGGCTGTATACAGCATTCCTTTTGAATCTCAAGAGATCATTTGTGTGTTTCTTTCCCCCATGCACTGAAGTTTCAGGCTGCTCTTTTCTTCTTGCAAACAGCTTTGCCCTTGTTTGTAATTCCTCAGTATGTGAAAGCCCAGCCAGCTCAGAGGACTATTTATCCAGCTGATTAGAGCAGCTTCTCTCTTATCTAAATAACACACAGGCAGTGTGCATAGAGGGGCCAGAAAGGGTGAGTTCATAGCAGAACCACAACACTGAAGAACTTGGCAGCCTTCCAGACACAGACCGACAAGTCTGACAGGGGAAAGATACATTGATTTATTACAGAGACTGTCATAGTAGAAAGTGCTGCAGTTAGCCAGAACACATTAGAATAGCTTTTGGAACATGTAGGATGATAAAAAACAGGATGCAATTTTTGTTACGGAGTCTCTTTAAGTATGTATTTATATTTTACTAGGGTGTTAGCAATTTACACCAGGGTTTTGTTTCAAACAAGCCTTCTGTTAATCAAATTTCATATGATTTAACCATTAAACCCCATGTCCATATTTTGATCTATTAACATCCTTTAAGAATGATTAAAGAAGGATTTATTCTGCACAATGAATTATCAGTATAGGGAATTTTAGATTTAAAGAGGAACTTTAACCAAATATTGAAGTTAATTACAATCAGTAGCGGATACTCTCTTTCCCAGGAGAAATCTTTACTTTTTCTCGAATAGATCATCGGGGAGGGGGGTCTGTATGGCTGATATTGTGGTGAAACTCCTCCCACAGTGTGATGTCACGACCATGGTTATGACAGTTTGCTGTCTGTGAACCTCATTGCATTGTTGGAAATATCGGCTTTTTCCAACTGCCAAGCAAGCAATATCTCCCTTTGTGCATAGAACTCTCAGTAAATAACATTCCATACAGATCACCTTGCAGGACTAAAGATGTAACCACCAGTGATACATTTCAGGGAGAGGAAAGATTTTACAATGGGCAAACACAGCCTTCTGTAAATCAAGTTTCATATTAATTAACCAATAAACTTCCTGCCAATATTTTGATCTATTAACATCCTTTAAGAATGAATGAAAGAAGGGTGTATTCTACACAATTATCGTATAGGGAATTTTCAGTTTAAACTATGCAGTGTCTGAATTACTTGCATGTTTCACAACCCTGGTTCCACATATTATGTAATGCAAACGTATGTAATTACGGCATGTTCCAGCACTGCTTTTTGCCCATTAGCCATCACAAGTCAGATAAAAGATCATATGGTACTGAGAAGCTATGTAGTATGTTGCCAGCACAGGTCCAAAGTACAGCTCAGATCTAAACATAGCACAACATCTCTGTGAATCCCTGTTCTGAACTCTTGCTTGTTAATAAGAGCCCATATCTAAGCAAGGGCCACATGCTTGTATTTCAGAAGAACAGCCAAGCCAAGCCCTTGTCACTTCTCCCATTTACATCTAAATTACTTGAAAGCCATAAACATGCTGAACTAAGCCAATATGTATCTGCCAACTCCCTGCTTGATCAGTTCCAGTCTGGCTTTCGCAGAAACCACTCCACAGAAACAGCTATTGCTAAAGTGGCCAATGATCTTTTTACAGCTAAATCCAAAGGCTGTTATTCCATACTCATCTTTCTTGATCTGTCATCAGAATTTGATACGATTGGCCACACCTTACTCCTTCAGATACTTTCATCTATAGGCATAAAGAGCCTTGCTCTCTCCTGGATATCGTCCTATCTTTCCGAAAGGTCTTCCACAGTCTCTTACTTGGATCAGATCTCCCCATCCTTTACCTGTGGAGGTACCTCAATGCTCTGTCTTTGGCCCCCTTCTCTTGTCCATCTACATGCACGGTCTTGGCAACTTAATCAGCTCATTTGGTTTTCAATTACACTTAAATGCTGATGATACACAACTGTACCTCTTGACCTCAGACCTTAACTCCCTCATCATACATGTTCCAGGCTGCTTGTCTGTTACAGTATATTCTCTTTCGTGACCTCTTGCGTTTTAAAACTTAATATGAGTAAAACAGAACTAATCATCTCATCTTACCCCCGCCTCTGTGTACCTCTCTGCCTGATATAACAATTAATGTTGATAACACTACTATAACTTAAGTTTCCAAAGCAAGTTGCTTAGGGCGGGGTTATATTTGACTCCTCTCTCTAATTTATATCTCACATTCACTCCCTAACCTCCTCCTGTCATCTCAAACTCAAACACTTATCTCGTATCCAACCTTTTCTCACTCAACTAAAATGTTATCCAGTGAGGAGTTCAACTTGATCAGAGGTCAAAGGGGGAATAGTCTAAGTTAGATCATATGCTTGTCATAAAAAGTAAGTTTTGAGGGAGTGTTTAAAGATTTCGAAGGTTGGCGGGTGACGGATGTGTTGTGGAAGGGCATTCCACAGGAGTGGTGTAGTAACCAGGATGTCTTGTATATGTGAATGCGAGGATGTGATTCTAGAGGACAAAAGAAGGTTGTGTGCAGATCTGAGAATGTGTTTGGGGTGGGAGGGGCAATTTAATAAGAGACAGCCAGATGTCTGACCATTGTAAGGTAAATAGGCAAAATTTTAGACACCCCTCCCCTACCTATTCACCAACATAGAGACATGCCCATTTCCCACTGGCGTAACAATAGGGCCTGCAGCCCCTGCCTCCGTGGGAGGGCCCGCTTGGGGCCATTTTGTGGGGGCTGGAGGGGTCGCAAGCATGAGGGGAAAGCCATGCTGCACTTCAGCGGGAAGGGGGGGGCGGTTCCCCCCCCTCCCTCACCTCGGGCTCACCCCTCTGCGCTCCCCTCCAGCGTTGAATAGTTTGTGTATGCAGGCGGTGGACAGCAGCAGATACATACCTTCCGTGCGCTCCAGCGCGGATGTTTCTCCCTCTAGTGTCTGATGGCACTTCCTGTATAAACCGGAAGTCGCGTCAGAGGCTAGAGAGAGGAACGTCCACGCTGGAGCGCACGGAAGGTATGTATCTGCCGCTGCCCGCCGCCTGCATACACAAACTATTCAACGCTGGAGTGGAGCGCAGAGGGGAGAGCCCGATGGTGAGGGGGGGACCGCCCCCCCTCCCCGCCGAAGTGCAGCATGGCTCACCTTTTTAAGGTCAAAATGAAGCCTTGTTTTATAAACAAAAATGTCAGAGAAAATAAGTTGATAAATTCCTGTACACCAGAACACAGCTGTTCTTTGATTAGTAAATGTGTGATGACCGGTTTGTGGTAATCGCACCTACATTTGTTTGATGCCTGGGTGGGGCGGCAATTTCCACTTACTGTATGTATGGATTTTTTCCTTTTTTTGTGCATATTTCCATAGTTTAAAACTGCCTCAACTTCCTTTGGATATAAAATACAATCGGATTATTATTTTTAACATATGTTACCATAGCGACATGTGCATTACCATGGTAACGCATGTAACGCTAATGTGTTAACAGCTGATGCTCGCCCTGTGCTAGTAATGGTAAAATTAATGTGCGCTCCCTGTGCACAGCAACTTTACCTGAATTTAGCACATCAGGCCCATAGACCCGCCCATCCCGTTATATATAATACAGACAGTACATTTTGTGATTTCAAACTTGCTCCTTTACTATAATGCAAACCTGAACCTACATTTTCATCACCTGGTTACATCTGTACCCTATTCTACACACCTTGACAGCATTTACTTATCACGCACTTTGGCATGTAACCTTGCTGTCCAGAGCTCCAGGATATGTGATTTCTGTGTCACAAAGGGCTGCCATATTGCTCTGCAAATTATGAAAATGACAATATTTGCATCTTACACTTTTTTTTTGTATTCTAAGCAGTCAATCTCTACTTTGGATCATCTGTAATATAACACTGTTTACTCAGGTGGGAGGGGGATTGTGCAGTAAGCAGTTACTGCTGCCAAATCAGCAGTGGAATCAACAATGCAGATAAATGTGGATATTTGAGGAATGGGACTCACAGGAACAAGTATGTGTACAATCCTGGTCCAAAGGAGAACACAGATATATATATTTTTAATTATTTTAACAAGACAACCCAGAGTATAAATACACTTGAAATTATAACTGTAGTTATATAAAGTACAGCTATCTGTTTGCCTCCTGTGTATACATAAGTTGGATCATTTAACAAGGATGTTTGCATTCTGACATCTGGCAAATGCAGAGTAGTGCTCCTCCAATCCAACCTGTAATGAGACCCTTCATCTACTCAAAAACGCTACAGGGAAAACAGGAGGTGGGTATTCTGCTAGTCAGAGAAGGGCATAGACTGTCATTGCCTTCAAGCCTCGTACTCAAACTAGACTGTTCTCTGCTAAGATGACTGGTTTGGTCCATGTTGGCAGAGAAACTAGCATGTACAGATATCCCCCGAGAACTCTTGTTGACCAGGCATGCCAAATCAATAAACAACAATCAGCAGCAGAGTCCATTGTTCCCCTCCATACCCCTCCCGCCAGAAGCCACTCCTTTGCGTGCAACATGCTGGGCTGAGAAAAGCCTTGCTGATCATGCATATTTTCACACACAGATTTCTACACATCTTCTTCCACAGACTAAAAAATAGTAGTCATCTTGGTTCATGCATGCATGCTCTTTGCATGACCGCCTACCATGTATTGTATGTAGATAAATCTGTCCAAGATGTATCTTGTAGTTTGCAACTACTGACTAATGCAGTACCTTTTTCATGATGATACCACAAGTTAAAAAAAGCTAAAAAAAAACATGGTTTGTAAACTGTTAGCCCCCACTTATGCCACTTAAATCTCCTGCCAGTAGCAATATTCAAATCTTTCCAGGTTTTTCATTGTTTTAGTAGTTTTAGTACAGCAGACTGGATTGCAACAAACTACTTCTGTTCTTTCAAACAACAGAGGTATCTCTCCAGTGCTATAGCTATAGGTGTGCAGGGATTGCGAAAGTAACTGAGCCCCCTGGACCTGAAAATCCATCTACAACCCTACTTCTGTTGCATTAAATATTTGTTGGTGCCATAGGGATAATGACCGCCTCTTTATGTGCTTTGAATACTGGTTATAACAAATCATTCCAGTATATATATATATATATATATATATATATATATATATATATATATATATATATATATATATATATATATATATAATAAGAAAAGCAGCAAATATATATTCTCCTTGAAAGTCAATAAGTGAATTTTGATTGGCTTTTGTAGACTCCACCCACTTTTCTGAATATTAATCCCAGTCACCCAGTGACCAACTGTGCAAAGTTTGAAAACCCTACCATTAACAGTGTAAGAATGGCTGCAGTTTACATTTTCCCAGTCAAATTTGTATTTGTCTCTGCCCACTTTTTGGTTATAGGGACAAAAAGTATCCTATATGTTATTCCAGGTAATGTACTATGTGTATGCCAAATTTCATTCAAATCCGTTCAGCCATTGTTGCGTGATCGAGTAACAAACATCCAAACTTTCACATTTATAATATTAGTGATATACAGAGTATATATATATATATATATTACAGCAGGGTAATCAGGGTAAACAGGGTTACAGCATAAAATTCACACTTGGGGCCATGGCTCCATAGCTATGCCACTGGGTATCTGACTATGTCCTGTGAGGATAAGTAGTCTTTCTGTCCATCTGTTAATGGCCTAGAAACACTGGGTGACTTTGTGTGCACTCAAAAACTTCATCTGGCCTACCCGGTTGGATTCTCTCTAGCCAGTCATTGTTATATAGGATGAGATGCAGTGGAAGGACTTTTGCCCCATACCTTGCCTTAGGACTCAGTATACCTGCTTGTCCAAGCAAACATGTTTGTTCAGTCATTTGCTTTCAATGAGCAAATGATGATATTCTGTTTTTATCTTTGCACATTTAAATATTTTTAATCATGGTGCTTTCCATAGAGACACACTTGTCATGGATTTAAAGAAAGCTTTTATGGGTCCCATAGTGTACAGTTTTTCAACTTCTGAAATTTAATTATTTTGTTCCTGCTCATGATATGCAAATGTCTTAATGTATCACTGTCAAGTTAGTAAATACTCATGCATAATATGCATATGCATATTTGTAAGAATCAGAAAATTCTCTGGTGGTGATTTGCAGTGATGAACAGAGATACTATATTGTCCTCACCTCAAACCAAGGACAGAAACTCTCCTATTACTTTTGAATCCCTCTACATCATGGATGTTTGTAGTTAACACAGTGATGCTTCATTGCTCTTCACTGCATGCCTCCTCCTGTGAATCATCACTGAATGCCAAAGCACCTTAGCAAATACATCAATTATGAGCAAGCAATGCATGTTATTCCTCTTGCTATATAAAGAAAAAATCTGTGAAGCTTAACAGTGGATTAGTAGTTTTTGCCACAGTAGTTTTGTAACTATTAGAGTTTAGTGCATCATGTTAGTATTAAGCAGTATAATATCTGAAGGATGATGTGAAAGTGAGAAATGTTTGGGGTAGTGTAAGGAAGACTAAATGTTAGAGGGCAGGCATTAGGTATTGAAGGTGTTTGAGGTTATTGTCAAACATGAATGGTTAAGGCTACTGTTAGGTTTTAGGGTAGTTGGTCATTAAATTGCGTGCATGAAATAGGGGCGCATGTTTTCGTTAATAAAAGCATTGTTGATACCTACTGATATTCTTAATTTTTCAAATGTAAATAGTGTAAATTATTTTAATAAAATATCAGTATCTATTAACAATATTTTACTACAAGTTAGCCTAACCATGCTCATACAGAACCCTCCCTTCCTGATGCGTAACCCTAAAACCCCCTTTCCTGATGCCTAACCCTAAAACCCCTTTCCTGATGCCTAACCCTAATACCACCTTTCCTAATGCCTAACCCCCCCTACAACTTAACTTAACCCTACCCTCACACAGAACCCTACCTTCCTGACACCTAACCATAAAACCCCCTTTCCTGATGCCTAACCCTAAAATCCCCCTCCTTGATACCTAACACTAAAACCCCCTCTTCCTGACACCTAGGCATAACTACCCCCCTCCCCTTCTTGACACCTAACCCTAAAACACCCCTTCTTGACAAAATGAATTAGGGATGGCCCCTATCACCACCAGTCTTTATTGTGGTCATGAGTTAGTATGAGTGAATAATGCAAAGTGTGTTTAACCTGTTAGTAGTTACTTTGTGATTTACCAGTTAGCAGCTGCTGGGAGAGTGGATTTGATATATTTAATTTATTAAAAACACTCCTCAATACCTTGTTTGTCTTTTACAAAGCATCCTTTAGCTTCATTAGCAGTTCACTGTTGCTGTATCATCTGCCATTCCCTATTGTGATCTTCTAACATTCTTCATTATGACAAGGTATGGGGCATTTTTTTTTTTTTTTTTGCTCAGTCAAGTTCACTCATACTATTTTATAAACCAAAATA
Organism: Hyperolius riggenbachi; assembly: GCF_040937935.1. NCBI lineage: Eukaryota > Metazoa > Chordata > Amphibia > Anura > Hyperoliidae > Hyperolius > Hyperolius riggenbachi. The sequence goes on along the minus strand of NC_090648.1, from coordinate 251,628,491 downwards.
ATTCACGTAACACCTGCAAATATATGTTAAATAAATGTGCAACATATTTACTTAATTTACATAATTGTGTGATAATCCATTTTATTAATGTACATGAAACTGATTTAATGATAGAAACATACCTGGAAAATCTTCAATGGTGCTGCTGGTAACACTGCAAGCCAAACAGCAGTTTCCTGGTAAAAGTAGAGCAAGGGGTTAAGTCTTGCTCTCAACAGGTCTGTCTCAGTAGACTTGAGAATTGTGATGCATGCTTCCTCACCTCCCAGTCTCAGTGCTGATTGTCGATAGAACACTAAGGAGAGAATACACTAGAACTAGCATAATAGACTACAGCAAATGCATCAAACCATGAAGTTTCTGAATTGAATGTAAAATAAAATAGGATTTAAATAGCTGACGGTCAGTGTTAAAATTATATAAATTGCCAATGGCAGTTTCAGGATAATAATATGACAAGAAGGTAAAAGTAGTTATCCTGTTTTATGTCAAGACCTATCCTTTACATTTTCACAACGTTGCAAAGTCTTAGTAATTATTACTCTACATGAATCCCTGCTTGCTAATTATCTTCACGAATTGAGTCCTTAAGCCAGGCATACCCTGTGACACTTTTTAATAGATCACATGCTAGATTTGATAAAAACATTGAGTCTGTGAAAAGCTACTAAAAACTTGGGCATTTCTGACTGATATTTAAATGAAACATCAGTCATTGATTATGCATGCCCATTCTCCACTGGCAGCAGTGCACTTGGCAGAAGTTATTGCAGCAGCCCAAACAACATCAAACAAGGTTTCCACTTAAATATTGTGCAGCAGGTAGTAGATCAGGTAAATGGTCAGTATCAGTAAAATATTGATGATGTGCCTGATCAACCATACATTTTACAATATGCCTAGCTTAAACACATAGTAAAATTATTCAGGATAACCACTTTTATGGCAATTTTCTGGTTTCAGCCTCAAAAACACTTCCTGTACCTACATATTGCTGTATAGTAGTATTTATACAGTAATATGTACATTAGCCGTTTAGGAGGCCAGGTATATATTTATTTTGGTAAATTAACATTCCACAGAGATCACTTGCCGGGGTAAAGATGTCAACACCTGTGATACATTTCAGAATGTAAATCAGGAAGAGGAAACATTTTACAATTGGCAAACAATGACTGCATACTTTAAAAATAAGTATTGTAAAAAAAAAAAAAAAATTTATTCACTGAGTTATTTCAGTACAGTGCCTCCTTAATCATTAGCCACATTCGTGGGAGTATATTTATGCCCCATCCCAGGGGCGTAGATATTCGTCTATTGCCGCCGCTCGCTCCCGCATGCATTCTCACTGCCGATTGATAGAGGGGAGATCAATGAATTGGAACGCAGTTCCCATTCATTGTTCAAAGTCCCCATGTCAATTATCGCTGGCATCAACGAGATGCCTGCAATCATTATATCTAAGGAAGTAATATGTCCACGTATTACTTTCTGTTCGCATACTAATGGAATGCACAGGAAAGTAATGTGTTCAAATAGTAAAATTACACCTACATACTTTTTTAATAAAAAGACCTACACGTACATTTAAAATCAACCCCTTACCTCCCACACTCTTTCATAGTTACACCCAAAACATTTTTATAAAAAAAAAAAAGTAGTAGTTACCTTAGGGACTAAACATTTTTAATATGTATGTCAGGAGGGTATATTACTGTTATTTTTGAAAAGATGGGATTTTAACCACTTGAGGACCATGGTGCTAAACCCCCCTAGTGACCAGGCCATTTTTAGTTCATTGGGCCACTGCAGCTTTAAGGCCAAGCTGTAGGGACGCACAACACAGCACATAAGTGACCCCCCCTTTCCCCCCCCCCACCAACAGAGCTCTCTGTTGGTGGGGTCTGATCGCCCCACATTGTTTATTTTTTTTTATATATAAATGTTTATGTAAGTTATTTGTAAATAAAATGTACTATTTTTTTCACATACCCTCCCTCCCTCCTGCTAGCCAGCCAATGACGTGATCGGCTGTCCTAGGCTTCAGCCTAGGACAGCCGATCCCTCTCCTATGGGCCAGGGGGACAGCCGTGTCACATGGCTGTCCCCAGTACAGCGCTGCTGCAGATCGCAGCGCTGTACAAAGTAATTAGATGGCGGTTTCACCGTCTAACAGTCTCCCGAGCAGTGATCGCCGCTCGGAGACTGAGGGCGGGGCGGAGCTCCGCCCCCAAGCAGGAGATGCGCGCGCATACTGTGCGTGATCTCCTACTAGCCCCATAGAAGACCGTTCATGCCAATAGGCGTGGAGCGGTCCTGGGGCTGCTGCACTGCTCACGCCAATTGGTGTGGAGCAGTCGGCAAGTAGTTAATTAGTAATGGACGCAAAACTGAAAAAAATGTACCTTTATTTCCAAATAAAATATTGGTGGCATACATTGTACTAGGGACAAAATTTAAATGGTGTAATAACGGACAAATGGGAAAATAAAATACATGAGTTTTAATTATGGTAGCATGTATTTTTTTAGAACTATAATAGACACATACCTAGAAATAATGAATTTTTTTCCTTTTTTTTTTTCTTATTATTTCTTTTAAATGCATTTAGAATAAAATAATTCTTAGCAAAATTTACTATATAGGTCATTTTGTTGAGATTAGTAGTGATAAGATTATTGGCAAATGAAAGGGAGGAGCGTTGAAAGGTGAACAACCCCTCAATGGTGAAGTGGTTAAGATAAGTGATATGTATTAAGTTGGTTCCACACCCATCAAGCAAGACAAGAGTCAATAAAATAAAAGAAGCCAATTTAATTCACCTTTTCCATATACAAAATGTTGTACGCTTTCTACACTTTGCTGATGAGGACAAATCCTTTTACAGAGTAGCCTGAGAATATGTGGAAGACACTTATCAGGAGTCTGGCATACAAGATAAATGTGAAAAGCCTAAAACTTTGTTCTGTATACAGATCAATTCCAAGGCAAATCGTCTTAAGCAACAGACCATAGTAGTCCATTTTATTTGCATGTTGAACCTTGAAGCAGGGAACACACTTATTTGACTTGTTCATAATTCCCCATGACGGCAAAGTGCACACTACCTCACTGGCAATTGTAGCACAGTCGCAGAATGAATGCAGAACAGTGAATCCCAGGAATCTTGCAGAAAAACACTTTGACAAGTGTGCTCCCTTTTCTATGAGTAAACAGCAGGGCCGGGCCGTGGCATAGGCTGGAGAGGCTCCAGCCTCAGGGCGCAGTGTAGGAGGGGGTGCAGAATTCATTCAGCTGTCATTCCTAATTGGGTTTGTCGCAGAAATAAATAAGAAAAGAGGATACATGGCAGTGACTGTAAGCCAGACAACTAGATATTAAGGTGTTGGGGAGGTTGTGGGCCATGTGGCACCTCTTAGTCTAATAGCAATCAGTATGAGACGGCTGAGGTGGGAGGGATGGAGGGGCGCACTTTGGTGTCTCAGCCTTGGGTGCTGCAGGACCTTGTCCCGGCTCTGGTAAACAGCACACACCCACCATATATGATTTGACAGTGAATGGCAAAGAATATAAATGTGCTACATTTGCAGGTGAAATGCTGTTATGAAATGCTGTTATCCTTATGTGTTTGTATGTCTAAAAATGTGTGTAATGCTACCACATAGTCAATTTTTCAATGCCAACCTGAATCAAATGAGTACCGTACATTACAAAATGTTGTACTCCTCCGCTCTTAAGCCTATGTCACATTGGCAATTCCTCAGTTAGTAACAGCCTCTCTAGGAAAAATCACATACATGAACTGCAATTTGCTCACACTGCATCACTAGCAATGGGATCATGCACTGCTCTGTCACTAGCCAAAGCCAAAGCTGTTGACATTCAAGCATTAGTGATTGAGAAGCATGTGATTCCTTTGCTAGCAAAGATATTTTAACAAAGGGTGCATTGTTGTAAATCACATCTAACAATGCTGTCTACAAGCAGGGAATCATCTATACATCACTGCAGTCTCACTTTTCTGTTTAATTACATGTGAATAAGAATGGTGGTTCACCATGGCAATTTGGGATTTGTGCATTTTGTGCACATGCTAACTATTGTGTGCATTTGCCAGAAGAAAACTTTTTTCCTAGTAAAGGAATATACAAACAAGTTCCAAAATAAGCAGCGCTCCAATCCAAGGCAATGGATCACCCTATGGCAGTAAATAATATATAGTGCAATACTGTATACATATATAAAATGGCACCCAGTGAACACTCTAGGACAACTCAAGTGGCACCTTCACCCACAGAAACTCTTATCGGGGTCCCTTCCCCCTAGTGGGTTACACTCACAGTGTATCCACTTGTTTTAGAGCGTATCAGCCCTACTTAGATCTGGGCACGATCACCTTAAAAATAAACCTTTAAAATATAGAAGACAGAACCTCCATAGTGTAAAACCATATGATGTTTTAATCGCTAAAAAGATATTAAAACTGCATACAAGATAGAGGAGAACACAGCGCTTATCTGATTTAGGCAGTATCCGCCGCAGTCGGATCCCACTACACGCCATCAGTCCTGTCCTGCTCGTCCTCTCTTCCGGGTAGCGTCTTGCGTGACACTAAGCTCCTCCCTACGCGTTTCGTCAGTATGACTCATCAGGGGCTAGAGTCACGCTGAACCAGGACGCATTACAAGCCCCCCCCCCAGGACCCTCACTGCCATTGGTCGAAATACTTTATTGAATATTAACCACCCAGCTTTCCCTCCCACTCTTCCCTTCCATAGCAGGCAACCAGATCCCCGAGCCGATCCTGCCTTTACATCACTTATAATAGCCCACATATTACAATTCATTAATTTCGATCCATTAACAATAATTAATATCAGTGTACATGAATATACATCATATTCTATTTACTGTCCCCTAATAACTCCATCAGGTGTATGTAAATATAAAGTGCATATAACGCAATCAGTGTATATTTGCATACCTACAGTGCGCTCAGTGCATCTTTACATACATCCTAACCCTCTCAATATAGTGTCTACCTCCCTATCATTTCACATTATGAAAGTGCATTACGTGCATTACAGTACATATACACCTACATAGTACCATATTCACAACCTTATACCTCAAATCCCAATCATATAGATCATAATTAGTTCATCTCTAAATATTATCAGAGGTGTTATATTGCCACACACCCTGTTTATTATAGTGCTTTGCCTACTACTATTATATTAATTTTATACAATAAAGTGCATATTTATCTATTACCCAATATCATAATCATATACAATAAGTGCACAGTATTACTCAATGCCCCCATCTTGAGGTCAACACACCAGATAACATCTTATAAACCCATAGTACCTTACTACTCCCCCTAGAGGTCAATATCAGTATTATATCCCCTAATCAAACCCAAACTCCATCATGTGATCCATAATCACCACCATTTCTCAACCTATAAAAACTCAAGTGCAAAAAATAATAATAAATATATAAAACAAATCAAATAAAATTATTAATTATGTCTTATTCTACAATCCCGGGGGGTTGGCCTCTGTGGCTGGGCCTATCATATATACCCTGCTTTACAGTATTTATGGCCCCTGTGGCTGGGGTTATCACATTTTACCCTCACTTTACAGTAGGTATATTCACCTTACAGTAAATTACATAAAAATAAAAATTTAAAAATTACTAATAAAACAATTAATGTCCAGCTCAACATTGAACCCATAAGGATGTGAGGAGGACATTTTAAAAATCCATTCCAAAAATATACAAACAAGATTTGTGATTTGTATATGTTCACGGTTCACTTTGTGAATTGCACCGCTGGAAGTTTGCCCATCATTACATCTGAAGGTCAACCATTTATACAAAGGGTTGATTGGTGCAATTGGTGGAACTGAGCAGTGTGCACTGAACCACATACTACAACTTCATTGGTTGCATTTTGCTCCAAACACCTGCATATGAGAATGTTTGGGAGACTTCACTAGTATATTTGATCCAAAACAAAACGTAGTGGTTGTCACCTGTTCATCCCTGGTGCCAATATTTTACACAGCACTGTGCTATAAATAATGAGGGACACAAATTCCAATACAGTACATTTGAATATAGCGTACAATAATAATGTGTAAAGACTCTGCCCAATCAAGCTTTTAACCAAAAAAGTGGGAGAACATTGCATACTTTAGGTACTTTAGGTAGTGGAGATGGGAAACAGTAGAGATGATGAGAGTGTGGCTGAAGAGAAGAAAATGGAGAGATGAGTTTGCATACGTGGGCTATGAGAGTCTGAATGAATGTAGTAAACGTGGGGGTAAGTCATTTACTATTTCAAAAGGCTGGCTAATTAGACAGAGTCCGATAAGAATTGCGACTTAGCACTGACAATTTCCACTGATCAGGCATGCAAAGCAACTGGCTATAGTTATCTCCAACCCTTCTCCAGTGACCCTCACCATAATGGTAGCACCACCTACTAAAACCACCTCTCCATGGAGACCTTCAACCTACTTGTCCAGCGATTAACTTTTTCATTCTGTGCCAAAGGGCACTTGACAAGAGTTTTTAAACCCATAATGTAACAATTGGTGTCAGCACGCAGAGAGAATCTGATTATTGGTGATCTGCAGTATCACCAAGAATGCAGATATATACTTGATTATTGATGATCTGCAGTATCACCGATAATCAGATATATTGCTAACCTCTGGACACCTATAGATATGTGAGTGTTTGGTGTAACAGTAATACTTTGAGTGATGTAGCTGCTGAGCAGGCGATATACAGTAAAGAGACACTGCTCTGGGAGCGGAGGAACCTTCCAGCAGCCTGTGGCTCCCCGAGGGGAGGAGTCAGGCTGAAGACAGGAAGGGCTTAAGAGTGAGTGACACCTAAAGGTGGATGTCACTATCTGATCTGGAGACTATCTCTTAAGGGGAGAGAAAGCTCTTGAGGTTGGGCACGCCGGGTCGGCAACACACTGACAGATAAAGTACAAAGACAGAAGGCTGATTCGGTATCCAAGTCAAGCGGGGTCTGGCAACGGAATATCAGAGGTACCGAATCAGAAGACAGAGGAGTAGTCAGAAAAGCTATAAGTCATAACATATATCAAACAATGCCTATTCTGGGTGCGAGGTCCTTGGCCTCAGCACCCCCCTGGAACTAGTCTGAAGAATACACCGATGATAATACAGTTCCCTAGACTGAGTGCGAGGTCCGTAGTCTCAGCACCCTGGAACTAGTCTGAAAGATAACAGATGGTAGTACGGTTCCCTAAGCTGGGTGTGAGGTCCTTGGTCTCTACACCCTGGAACTAGCTTGAGACACAACACAGATGACAACACAGTTCCCTAAGCTGGGTGTGAGGTCCTTGGTCTCTACACCCCGGAACTAGCTTGAAGTATAACACAGATGATAACACAGTTCCCTAAGCTGGGTGTGAGATCCTTGGTCTCTACACCCTGGAACTAGCTTAAGCATAAACAAAATACAATTCAAATAATCTGGCTAAGTGTGTATTCCCAGGTCCACCTGGTTCAAACACACTTAAGGATCTGACTAGGTCTGAGTGCTTCCACGTAGTGATCGCAACGGCAGACAATTTGCAAGTGACCAGCAGGAACTATATATGGAGTAGTGCTCTCCAGCACCACCCCTAATTGCTCAACCAATAGTATCCCGCTCAGGAGTCAGCTGATCGGCGTGGTCAGCTGACTCTTCCTGCTTAGTATAAGAATTCTGCCTCTCAGCACGCGCGCGTGTATTCCTAAGCCTATGTGCACTAACAGACCCAGCCACACCAGACACGCTGCCGCGTGCAAACCGCCGCGCTGGACGCGGAACCAGCCGCCTTACTGTTGTTGCATGCGGTGACTTTTCCGCGTTCTGCCCTGCTACCAAACACACGCTTCCGCGTGCCAACCGCCGCACTGGACGCGGAATCAGCCGCCTGCTCAGTAGCACCTGTGGTGGCTTTTCTGCGATCTCTCACACATAACAAGTGATCTTGGATGCATTGGAGGAGGTTTTTCAAGGGGAATAGCTGAATGGGTTTCAGAAAACCTTTTGCCTTATTGACTTACTATACACTGGCTACCCCTTTAGCCTACTTTGCAAACGCACACAGCATGGGAATTTTCTTTTATCTGTGCTGTTCTGCTTTGCTACATAACCTTTGGTTATGGTGCTGCTGGATCACTCCAATGATATATCTGGAGCTTCAAGGATAACAGATTAAAGAAAGCACTGTTTGCAAATGACATTTTATTACATCTCTCTGACCCTGATAATGGGTTTTCCTAAAATGCTTCAGCTCATCAAAGACCTTGTCAAGCTTTTTAGGTATCAGATGTATTTTCCCCAAAAATGAGAGGCAACCCACTCTACAAGTCAGGAGGATTGGGCCACTCATCTAAGGCTGCAGATCAGTTGTACGTCATTTAGGGGTGTGAAGGAGGATATCTGATAATTCGTGAAAAGTAAATGTAAAACATACTAATGTGTATATGCACCATAATGCGTGGGGGGTAGCAATAGTGGTAAATGGGATACACACAAGGCAATGCTTGTGGAGGAATATGGGCATGTTGAGAAAGTGCGTGTGGGAGTACATGACTCAGACATGGTCATGCTGGGGACAATGTTTGTGGAAAAAGGGCATGGCCATACTGAGGACAATACTTGTGGGGGAATATGGCAATATTGGGGGCTATACCTGTTGGGCAGAACAAGGCAATACACATGGCAATATTAGGGAAAAATAATTTGGCACTGTCAAGCAATTTGTGTTCCACCATTATGTTGCATGGAAGCATAAAGTACATAGATAGTGAGATACTGTACCAAGTCTGTTGGTGGCTCAAGGGGATGTGAATGTGGCAGTGGGAGCCGGGGGTGTACGGCCTTACAACTGTTGCTCCTTACAAACCTTGCTTCTTCCGAAGCTAAACTTGCACTTTTCTGTTATGCAATAAAAAGCTTGACAGCGTCAGTCATCATTTGACTACTGCGTGTTTTGTCAAGAGCATACCAAGCTCTTACTCTTGGGTTCTCCACACCCACACCATCAGCCAGCCCTAGTTTGGTTCTTTACTTCCATTGGTCCTTTGTGTCTACCACACCTTTTCATACTTGTGGATGAAATTGGCAGTATTTGTATGGGGAGATGGTAAAACTTATAGTTTGGAACATGGCAATAATAACTTGGGAGAAGATAGCTATCCTTGTTTCTTGGGCCAACGCATACTTGAGAGTACACACATTCCATATTTAAAGGATCAGAGATTAGGAGTTTGACCCATACTTAAGATTATCTTTTATGCTAGGTACACACGATACGTTTTTTCCGCTTGATTCTCCACTCAATCGTTTTTTCCGCTCAATTCTCCGTTTGATTCTCTTATCTTCCGCTCACTTTTCCTATCATTTTACATTCACTTATATGAGAAATTGAGCAGTAAAATGTTCGAGAGTAATATCGGACATGACGGAATTTATCAATCCATCGCGTCTATCGAGCGGAAAAACGTAACATATGTCCCTAGCAACTAACTCAGGCATGTAAATAAAAAATGTCCACTAATAGTTTGCTCATCAATGATCAACAGTACTAACATACAGCACTACAGTGGTAATAATAATCATCATCATCATGGACTTGTTTCGGCTTATAAGAAATTATGTTAAATTCATGACTATGTTATTACCTTTTATTACCTATTTTATTTAATGTGGCATCTTTATTTGTATATTAGATGCTTTGTGATACCAAAATAATACAGTGTGGCAGTGTGGAAACCACTGATATTGAACCTTTTGTAGGAAAACTTGTTGGTAGCTGACTAGCTGTGCACGTTTTGAGCTACATCAATACTGGCATTTACTTTTATAGATGCAAACATTGAGCTGCATGCAGCTAAAGCCTCCTGCTAGACCTGACAAACAGCCATGTAAAAAATAAAATATCTATCAGCAATTTTTGACACATCCTTCTTTTAAATTCACTCATGGAAAAAATGCACAATATTGTCAAAATAAGGGCCCGTAATACAATGTGTTTTAGTTTTTAAAAAAAAATCAAATGAATGTAAAACTTGCTGACTTGCTGATCTTAAGAAAATTCTATTTGCAATATAGACTGATTTATTCCAAAATTAAAACCTTTAATTTACAGGCAGTTGTACGATATGATTAAGTATTTGAAATCACATACAGTATGTTTCACAACTCACAGAAAATGCTATTGCATTGTGTTACGATTTTAAGCTTACTCAGTTCATTTTAGCTTACTATCTATCATGCTGGTATAACTAGTTAAGTAAAAACTAATGATGTGTTCAGCCTTGTAAGCATGCAAGATGGTTCTTGGCCGAAGAGGTCAGTTGGAGATGCTTCTGCCAAGAATGTATGTACAGTGGCCCCCGACCTTTCTCTGTGCCTCAGCTAGCGATCAGCCTGGTGGGTCATCTCGGCTAAGCGAGGACTGAAGAGATTATCAGTGGCATAGCTAAGGAGCTTGGGGCCCCAGTGTGAGTTGTACATGGGGCCCCAAGCACTTCATTGGTAGAGACCCTTAAAACTACCAAGAACAGTTTCAGTGTTAGAGAAGTGTAATCAGAATAAGGAAACAGTTGGTTAAGGATTACTACAGTTCAATGCACATATAGATTGTTAATTACCAGCATAGCACCAATGAAAAGCCAATAAGATGGATGAAGGAGGGCCCTTAAAGGGCCCCTCTGGTCCAGGGACCCAGGTGCGTTCGCAACCTCTGCACCTCCTACTGCTATGCCACTGGAAGAGATCCATCTCCCCACTCACCCCATCCACCTTCCTTAGCAACAGAACATGTCGCTAGCCTGGAGGCTAGTAACACGTCTGCCCAACCTCAACCCTACACTGGCTGACATTAATTGTCTCAATCCCTGCTGGGTGATACTTATTGTAAGTGTATATGGGCCTTTACACACAACATAAGAGGTCGTTTTATTTTGTATCTATAAACTTTACATTCACCATAATGGAAACACATTCAATCCAGGTAGAATGGGATATGAGGCATATGTGTGGGTAGGGAAGGTGAGTAGGGGAGTGAAGAACACAAATTCAGGGCATTGAGACCAGAGTCGGATCATCCACAAGGCAACCCCAGGCTGTTGCCTAGGGCCTGCAGAGAGTCTAGGGGCCTGGTGGATGCGAGCCCCACCAAATGTTACTAAAAAAAGCCAGGTGATCATCAGTGTTGGGAAAAAAAACTGCTATCTTGCCTAGGGCCCAATATCATCATCTCATTTCTATCTGAAGCAGACATATGGAGCACACAGTAGTGTTGGAGGGGGACAAATATTGATGATAGTGAAAGAGAACAAGCACATAAAGAGAAATGCTTGAGAATCCCCAGATCTTCATAGTTTTTGATGGGTTGGGACTTCAAGGAGGGTGCATGACTGTACGGAGGCATAGTGACATTATTGTGGCTGAGTAAGGGAGAAAGAGGGGGAAACGGAGTGTGAAAGTATTATTTAAAGTAGATTATAGTAAATTTGAATTAATTAGCAACAGCATATTATGCACTGTACTGGTTTGCTGGTTCTCGTTGTTGCATTTTCTGTTGAGATGCCTGTACAGTTTTACTGGAGAGAAAGCTGCCCAGGCTCCAGACTACTTCCAGCTCATCATCAATTGGCAGTCAGAGCAGGGTATGTATGGAATGCAAGCCAGTATGTTCCTGTCAGCACGGACCCACTGTGCTTTGTGCTGGTACATGGTTAACTCTTTGTGGCCAGCAGTGCAGTTCCAGGAGAGTCTTACGATAGAACCTGTTGAGGTGCAGTGCTGTGCACAAAGAGTTAATCTTTCAGGAGCACAAGGAGGAGCCAGGCAGCGAAAGCTGATCTCTAGTTGGTGGACACCCACCTGCTGCTATCTCCATTTAAAGTTAATGTGTCTGGAGTGACTGCTTCAAATATTTAAGTAATGGTGGAAAAAATCTGTGATGGTGAACGAGGGATTCAACACAATTCATCTCAGATAGACAAGATAGACAAAAAAATTGAAATAATAAAAAATGCAATCCTTCTTACTTTAACTGCTGAAAACTGATTGGTTGCTTTCATCAACTGTTTTTACAGCTTTTTTTGCACATGTATCCATAAATTGATCCCCAGCTCAGGTAAGGAGGTTAAAAATTATAAGCCCAAATTGATTTTACCAGTAAAGTTTAGGGGAAGGTCAGACAGGCAGCGTGAGTGCATTAACTTTGTGAATGAACAATGTATTGTATTAAAGTCATGCTGAGTGAGAATGTATGGTCCTTAAAGTCATCAGAACGCCATCAAGTTTAAACGTGTGTAGTGAGATGGAAAAAGCTATTCAGATCCTTGACCAGATAGTTCATCATAATGGACACAACTCATTAAAGATTATTGCTATCATTTATGTCAATGCGCATTTTTATGGAAGAGTTATTTTACTTCATTTGTGTATATTCATGAAGATATCTTGTTTCATGGCAAGGAAGCATTATTTATCTCTCCAGCGAAGGACTAAAGAAGCCATTTACGGCATTTCAGAGGTGATTTCCTGACCAAAAATACTGAACGAGGTATTTCCATGGCAACTGTTCTAATGAATGAGCAAAGCCCAGACACATAAAAACTTTCTAGTAATTAGCATGGAAATTATAAATACCTCCTATGGTACAGATCAATGAATGGTGCCCAATATTATGGGCAAACTCTGAGCTGACATGTACCAGCATCATGTGCCATGTGAATGGCATGCTGTAAAAGTATCACCCTGATGTTTCGAAACTGTTCCCATTAGGGTGGCCACAAAAGCTTTTCTTCTGTGTTTTTTTGTGTTTTTTTTCAGCTGTGCGGAAATACACCTTATTTTTGAGATACCCTTGAAAAAAATCACATCATCCAACGTTCGTTAAACATTATCATTATCATATACGTCAGTCAGTCTTTTGAAGACAGTATTATATTTTTACCACTAAACCCCCGATTTTCAAAAGAATAAGAAATCCTATGCCACTGGCGAAAGCACCACAACCACCACCTATAACATGAATGCCACCATCGCCCAAAGCCTGGGCATGTGCACACCAAAGCCTTCTCAGGCACACCAAATCTGCCACCTACAATGCCACCTACAGCCCCTGCTGCCAAAAACCTGAGTAAGTGTGCACCACAACTTCCACAGCATGGTGTGCGAGCAAAGGTTCATTTGGTGACATTTGTGTAGTAATGTTCGCACTATAGGTAGCGGTATCACCATAACAACAGCCTGAAATTTACATGTCACCACACAGTGACGCAACCACATTGACATTTGCATTGTGGCTTAGTAAGGGCAGTGGCATCACCATCACCAATTGTCGTGTTGTTCACATTGGCCTCAATTCACTAAGCTAGTAAGCTTTATCAAACACTTTATTAAATGTTTGATAATTTACCTCATGTGAGTAAGTGTTATATATTTATCAAAAGTTTTATCGTGAATTCCAAATTAGATTTTGCCCATGAGGTAAATTATCAAACGTTTGATAAAGTGTTTGATAAAGCTTAGTGAATTGAGGCCATTGTGGGTCACAGTATAATGTGTCAGGCTTAGTGTGGGCGATGCAGGCTTAAGTGTGAGCAGCAGCAGTCAAATGACATTTGCATTGGGGGCAGCTGTTTAGTGTGGGCAGTGACTAAGTGTAGTGGGTGTTTGCACCTAGACATATTTAATGCTGGGTACACATGATGCTATTTCCCATCCGATCAACAGGATTCGGATTGGACTCCATGTCCAATCTTCTTCCGCTCGATAATCGTTGCCATTATCTATAGACAATACACTGAAACCTCCATCTCTTCATGTGCTTGTACAAAAAACTTTATTAGTGGCAAGCAAAAACAGCCAGCAGCGGAACAATATTTACCCTCCTTTTAAAACCAATTAAAAACCCTGGTCATACAACAAAAGCATTATATATGTTATCCCCACTGTCACCGTGATGGTAATAACTAGTCCGATCGCCCAGCACAAGCCTATGCCAATCAGACCAATCCACCAATCAAACACGCTGACAATGTTGTGGGCCCCCCACCGGCGCACACCGCGAGGCCTCCACTCACACACAGTACATTGCTGCTTCTAAACTATGCCGTTCCTGGATCACTTCTGATGTAACTGAATGTCCCGTTATCAGCTCTAGGTGTATTCAGATGTATCAAGTGTCTCACTGTTGTCATTCAAATCACTGCAGAGCAGAACCTGTACCGGACAATTGAATTATAGTAATCTTCCAGAACTAAAATAGCACTTTATCACACACAGCCGCGGCTCAGCAGCTGCTATACGTCACCATCCATGCTGCGGTGGGTGGAGGCATAATCTCCGGCGATCAGAACAGCAATCTTCTACTTCCAGCAAGGGAGCTCCGCTCAGGGCTGCGTAATCCCCACCTCAGCCCGACGCCTGCTGCGTCACCTCGCCTCCAATCCACTGCCGTCTATCTCCAGGAGATTCTGCGGGCGCCGCTCGGCGTTCCGGAAATGTGAGCGCTCACATGTGTAGACCAGGCCCTCCCGCTGACACGTTTCGCCCCGCCCACGGGGCTTTCTCAAAGCGTATTGGGTACGTTGCCGTTATCTATTGAGGGTGGTTTGGACATGTGCACACGATGCAAGTACCCAGCATAAAACCATTGATTAGTATATGAGATGTGGGGGTCTTGCAATAAAATACCACATTCAGAGGGGTTGATGCACAAAAGGCTGGTAAACATTGCATACCACACAGCAATGTTACCGGCCTGTACTGTTAATAGCAATGCTTGTTGTGCCAATATAATGACAAACGTTACTGTAGCAAATGCGCATAAGCAGCGTACCCATGGTACGATAGTAGCTTAGCGCACACTATGCTACTTCTGTACCGTGTGTACACTGTTTACGTGCTTTGCTATAGAAATGCTTATTGTGCTAACGGCGCAACAAGTATTACTATTGTCAATATGGGTCAGTAACATTACCGCGCAGTGTGCAATGTTACTGGCCCTTTGCGCATCAACCCCCATTCGATTTTGAAAAGTGGTATTGTTTGTTTCCAGATAGCTTTGCTTATCTAATGCATGAAATAGATGAAAGTTTGGCATGGTGGCATTTATTATGTTGAGAGATTAGAACTGCACCTGTCATATGAGAGAGATATATTAACGGCAGTTCAGCCATCGCAGTGAATATCCTGAGGAAAGTGAGGTAAATAGAGCTTGTGGCATTTTAATGAACTGACTAAAGATGCATTTTCCACATTCAAGAGGTAATTTACCAACCAATAAATAAACAAAGTTAGTAATAGTCAGGGCCGGATTTGTACTTTTTACCGCCCAAGGCCGTCTGTCACCAAAAGCCCCCCCTCCCCCCCCACCACACACATACTGTATTAATAATAATCCGATAATAATCCGAACATTTGTATAGCGCTTTTCTCCTGTCGGACTCAAAGCGCTCAAGAGCTGCAGCCACTGGGACGCGCTCAAGAGGCCACCCTGCAGTGTTAGGGAGTCTTGCCTTGAACTCCTTACTGAATTTTGAGTACTTGACCTAGCCAGGATTCGAACCCTGGTCTCCCATGTCAAAGGCAGAGCCCTTAACCAGTACTCTATTCAGCCACTTAATACACAAATTCCAACTCCACCCTTGGCCCAGGCAAAAAATATAATACCTGAAACTACTAAAATAAAACTTCTTACATCTCACCGTTCCAGCACTAGGTCCCTCTCTGCTCTAATAGTTTTCTTAATTGTGCAAGCGTGGGCAAAAGTGGCCATAATCTACAAGTAAGGTCTACACATGGACAATAGAACTAAGGCACTTGTGCAAGGCTTTTTTACTCCGTGCACGTGAACTTCATTTTACTGGGCATGTGCGGACTTTACTTGTGAATGCCTAGTACAGATACATTCGCCCATGGTCACGCTTGCACACTGAAGAAACTTACTCATCCAGAGAGGGACCCAGCACTGGAAAGGTAGGGTATAGGAAGACACAGGAAACCCCTGAACTATCATCCCCTTCCATAGAGGCATCACAACTCCCAGCAAGCCCTACCTCCCTTTATAGAAGTACCACAATTCCCAGCATACTTCTCCTCTCCATAGAGGCATCACTGCTCCCAGCATGCTCCTCCTCTTTCATAGGGGCACCACAGTTCCCATATAGTATTGGATTGCACCTGAGGGTCTCAGAGATGGCTGCTGGGTCCCCCGGGCCTGCTTTAATGTGAATAGTGTCCCCCAGGGTCCCTGCAGAACATTTTCAGTGGAGCACACTTACCGGACGGCGGTTTCTTTTGTGTGCTTCATACAGCATATACATACTTAACTGGTCACAGAGATGAGGCACCTGCGAAGATGAAAAAACACGCAGAGGAGCGTGCCGGCTGGACAGGTGTCTGTGTGCTCCACTGCAAATACTTAGAAGCTCCCTGGGACCACTTTTCACTTTGGAGGAGACCAGGGGCATTCGCCAGCCAGCTCTGGGGCCCAGATGGAAAACAGCAGGTCTCCCCGCTTCGTCAGGGGAGCGGGGAGACCTGCGAAACGGCTGTCAGGCCATCCTTTTGTACCCCCATGTGCCTTTTTTCACTGTACCTGTTGGAATAAATTTTCACTGAAGCATTGAGACTGGTGCCGGACCTGCTTTTCTTCTCAGCAAATATATCGTGATATCCTCACTAGGTAAAGAGCACAGTCGGCTCGGTAATCAATTCCGACTGCCTATTCCAGCCCCCTTCGAGTGCCAGTTACCTTTATTCTTCATCTACTATACGGAAAACAATATGATATGGATGAGGAGCGGCATGCTGGGATCTGTGGTGCCTCTATGGAGGTAGCTGTACAGCCCCTATAAAAGGGGAAAAGCTTGCTGAGAGCAATAATGCCTCTACGGTGGGGAGGGGCATGCTGGAAGCTGTAGTACCTGTGTGAAGATGGGGAGACTTTCTGGGAGCTGTGGTACCTCTAGAGAAGAGAGGGTGCCTGCTGGGAGCATTCGTACCTCTAAAGAAGCAGGGGCTTGCTGGGAGCAGTGCTACCTCAGAAGAGAGGAAGGGGACAAATGGGCCACATAATGCTGTGAAGGGGGAAAGGGAGTGTCAGGACTCTGGAGCCCTTATACTCACAAGCATGCAGGCCAGGGTCACAACAGCAGAAGGTATTCCCAGGAGAGTGGAGACATCGGATCCTCCAGCCAGTGCTCCGCGGTGCCTTTCTTGGGAAAGCTGCTGCACTCAGAGTCCTGTTTATGTGAGCTGAGCACTCTCTACTTTCCCCGTGTATTGCTGTCTTGACTTGGAGCAGAGAAAGACCAGTGAGCTACCGTCATGTCCTTCTATACTTCAGGAAGTTCTCCCAGGCCAGACTGAGCCGTGTGTTTGCTGCCTCAGCCTGCCGGGTTCTTCCGCCTCATGTGCCTGCAACCTGAGTTCCAGACCAGCCTGAGTTGCAAAACTTCATCAAAGTGCCTGCTGTCCGACCACTCTGAATCATTCCTGCCCCAGGGGAAATGTATGCTATTTTGTCAGCAGACCTGCTGCACTCTCCTCACGCTCCATCACCTGTAAATACAAGCAGCCAGCGCACGTGACATGAGGAAGCCAGACCTGCTCCATCCGCAGCCGTCTGCATCACTTTGCAGATAGCAGAGGGCAGCCATGGACGACCAAGTCTGCCTGCCTCATGTCACGTGCGCTGGCTGCTTGTAAAAAAGGTGATGGAGCGTGGGGAAGAGTGCAGCTGGCAGCAGGAATGAATCAAAGTGCGGTCAGGTGGCATTCACTTTGATGTGTTTGCAACTACACAATAAGCCTTAATGCCCCTCAGCCGCCCTACACAGGGGTAATTTATCTGGCGTTGGTGGCCTTGCCAGAAATCCAGCCATGGTAATAGTAAAACTTAAAGGTAATTATCACAAAAACCAGCAAATACTTTGTGGGGTACAATTCAATGTGTGCTGCCCATTACATAACATTGCATGGCATTTGGAATGATTATCATGTTGAAAATAATATTTTTTATCAGCCTTTATACAATAATTTAAAAAGCTTGCCTGTATATCAATGTAACCCATGCTGTACCCATACTGTAACCCATACTGTACAATTAAGCATTCAGTTACTGACTTGCCTTGTCTGTTTGAGGGAGCTCACAGCCGGAATATGGTTAGTTGTTTGACCACACAGGCTTGCTCTTTGTATAGTATGATCTCTGGTTTGATGTGCTGTTGCTATAATAATATGTTTCGTGATCACTTTGGGTGATATGTGATCTTAGGTCAGATTTCATGTTTGCTACTCAGCATTTTGGCAGTTAGCTCATTGTCTTTTATACAGAAGGAAGGGAGGGAGGGAGGGTGACAATGAGCAGAAGGTGCCCTGCTGCAGCTCACTTCAGGAACTGTCATAGCAACTGTGGAGACAAGTGTTCTCCTGCTGGATTTTCACCTGAAGTGATCATGAACAAACATGTCAAGTGACAAAAGTTTATTCTGTGCTCATAACTTTGCCTGCTGTTTTCCCATTAAAAACTGTAGTGCCTTAACAATTAAAAAGAACCTGAGGTGAGAGCCATATGGAGGCTGCAAAATGTATTTCCTTTTAAACAGTACTATATTCCTGGAAGTCCAGCTGATTTTTCTGATCAGTAGTGTCTAAATCACACACCTGAAACGAGCAAGCAGCTAATCCAGTCAGATTTTTGTCAGAAACATCTGATCTGCATGCTAGTTCAGGGTCTATGGCTAAAAGCATTAGAGGCAGTAGAACAGTAGGATAGCCAAGCAATGTGGATTGTTTAAAAGTAAATACTGTAAATATGTCAGCATCCATATGTATCACACCTCGGGTTCGCTTTAAATAGTGCTCCAGTCTCGTTGTTAACATAAAATTCAGGAGAAGAATTCACCCTGCTGCTACAAAATGTATGTATTCCATTCTTTATAATTGCGCAGAAAAATGAGTACATAGTTCAAAATAAAGTTTGTTTTCTAAAGCAAATACTCCTCTCTCCTTCTATATCTACCTAATTCTTTTATTTCCTGTTTAGCATATAAAGTTATATATATATATGTGTGTATTATATATTCTATACCAAGAGAAGAAGAAGAATTAAGCTAAGCATGTTCCTGGAACCTATGAAATATTTGCTAATATAATGTCAGCAGTTTGCATTTTCATGAGCCTATAATGAAAAATTCTTGCCCTTAAACACATTGTATATACTAAATTAATAAAAAAACAATCTTATTTCCCTAATACCCAGAAATAAGATATGTTAAAGCGGAATATAACCCTGCATTTCAACTTTGCTCTAAAACATTATTTACAGCATATTATATGCAAAAAGCATTTTTTTTTTACTAGACCAGCATTGGAAGGGTTAAACACAGAGGTTTTAAGTTCCGTGCAGACATTCAGATGGTTACATTCTATTTAGTTAGTGTGTAACTGTTTATCAATAGATACATCTCTTTGGCTGTCCTCCAAGCTCCTTCTCAGTGAGAGAGATGAGTCATAAAAAACACATATTTGTAAACAAAAAGTATCTAACTCAAGTTCGGATTCGGTTGCAGAAATCTCTAGGGACTTTAAAGCCCTGTGTAACCCTTCCAATGCTGGTCTAGTAAAAAAAAAAATGCTGGTTGCATATAATATACTGTAAATAATGTTTTAGAGCAAAGTTGAAATGCAGGGTTATATTCCGCTTTAATATAGAAAATGCTGCATCTAAATGAATTTAGACAAGCAATTTTGATTAAACAAATCAGCTTGTGAACTAGCTATACATCTTTCCCCCCATGCATAGGATATATGCATAGGATTACATGTGCGGTGCTATAAATTTGTGTTTCATGTGACAACATTCTTTGCTGCTGTAGTATGTCATATGACCTTCTGCTTCTGCAAATGAGATACTTGCAGCTGAGTGTCACACTGCATGCAAGTCAAAACTGTAACAATCCCCCTGATTCATTTTGTTGAAAGCAAGAGATTGCTCTTCCTTGAACAAGTGACTCTGAAGATTTAATTTTCTATTTCACTAAGTGGTGTGCGTGTGTAATATATATATATATATATATGTATACATATATATATATATATATATATATATATATATATATATATGTATATATATATATATATATATATATATATATATATATATATATACTGTATGTATATATATATATATATATATATATATATATATATACTGTATATATACACACACATCACTCAGTGAAATAGAAAATTGGATCTTCAGAGTCACTTGTTATATATACTGTATATACTGTATATACATGTCCCTTAAAATTAAATTATATTAGTGAATTTCAACATTGTAGTCTAGGGTTTGAAAACCATCAAAGAAGTTATTAATATATTATCTGGCTGTCTTATGCATGTAACTGTATGATTAGGTCAAGGACATTATATTCTAAGGCCCTGATTCACAAAACTCTGGTAAGATTGCCATGTGCAGGCATAATATGGCATCTTTACCATTACTACTAATGTAGCGCATGTTGCCTCATTAGCCCAACTCACATTACCTAAGTTACACAAGTGTTGCTAGGGTAACAGGCAGTACAATGTGCGTTACCATTACCCTAACAACGCTCATTGGGCAACGCTGTCATCGGTAGTAATGGTAACATTGCCATGCACACAGCTATCTTACCGCAGCTTTGTGAACCAGGGCCTAAGTTCCTAAAGAATAAAGCACTGATGTGAATGCCTTTTAGTTATTGGAAGGAGATGAGGCCGGCACAATCCGTAGTATTAATGCTCATTTATTGAATATCTATAGGTACAAACTGTACTACTCAGTGTGACGTTTCGGGATGTTTCCCTTTTTCAAGCAAGTGACAGTCTGAATACATTCACATAATTACAGATATTTATACATGCCCACCATTTCATGAACAAATCAGAAGCCAGAAGCTATCGGGACCAATCACAGGTCCTGACCACACAAATGGACCTGATGGGGAACTTGCAGATAAGGGAACAAGCCAAACAAAATACAGAGTGCTCACCTGCCATGCCCCCATCGCCATCCCTGCGTCTCCCCACCAAAGTGAGATGCCAGAAGCCATCTGCAGGAAAATCTGCCCACTGGAGGCGGGCGGAGTGCCTACATTGGAGCGCAGACAGCATCAGCACTTCGTGACTAGCCGATCCAATCACGGCTGGCCACTTGCAGGAAGTTGGCCTGGAATGCAGGAGTCGCATACCAGTATGCATGGTGGAACAGCCCATAGGGCTATGCGTACATCATGCACTCCATGTGTCCACGCCATCCCAAAGATGTTGACACCACCGCGTCTCCATGGCAACAGACGTCCCAAGGCGGGGCAATGCCGCAGAGATGGCGAAGGCATGGGGAGAGGATCGGGATGAAAGAAAAAGCCAAACATAGCTATTAGTGAAGAGTGAGAAGCAGGGATGCTCGGATGTGCCTCATCCACGCATTCGGAAATCCGCGTGGTTGCAAAAAAAAATCCGCATTCGACCCCGCCGCATGCGGATTTTCGTCCGCGTCCACGCAACCACGCGGATTTTTTCCCGTGAATGGCGTAATCACGCGCGGATTCACGCCCGGAGGCGGATTTTCTTTTAACGTTAATAACAAAGCCCCCATACATGCTACAGTCCCCCAAATAGCATGGATTATCGAGGTGATAAGGGGCAACATAACTTCAACATAAAAAATTCCCCCAAAACATTTTTTTCTAGAGAAAATGGATTTTAAAGTGAAATCAACACTTTAAATGGGGCTATTAATTGGTAATAAGTGGTTTTAAAAAGGGATATACGCGTTAAGCAGTCAAAGAGGTGAAGGCGAGTTCCAATGGCACTTGGCGGCGAAGGTACCGCTGGAGGAGGATGAGTGGCTGACGGCAAAAAGGCTCCAGAGAGGTTTTTGTAATTTTTTTTTTTTTTTTTTTGCAGCAATTAGCAATGACATCGCAGCAGAGTTGTCAGTGGACACGGGCAGTGTGAACGCAGAGTGCAGTGGTGGTAGCGACTGAGTCAGGAGAAGGACTATGCGGGCGGTCAGTTCAGCAGCACAGAAGGACCACGGCAACATACTGGTGGTAGTAGTAGCAGCACAGCGTCATAGTGCTGGCCAAAAAATTAAATGCACCCGGCGACCCGGGCAGTGTGAACGCAGAGTGTAGTAGCGACTGAGTCAGGAGGACAAAGCGGGCGGTCAGTTCAGCAGCAGCAGCACAGTAGTAGTAGCACAGCGTCATAGTGCTGGCCAAAAAATTAAATGCACCCGGCGACCCGGGCAGTGTGAACGCAGAGTGTAGTAGCGACTGAGTCAGGAGGACAAAGCGGGCGGTCAGTTCAGCAGCAGCAGCACAGTAGTAGTAGCACAGCGTCATAGTGCTGGCCAAAAAATTAAATGCACCCGGCGACCCGGGCAGTGTGAACGCAGAGTGTAGTAGCGACTGAGTCAGGAGGACAAAGCGGGCGGTCAGTTCAGCAGCAGCAGCACAGTAGTAGTAGCACAGCGTCATAGTGCTGGCCAAAAAATTAAATGCACCCGGCGACCCGGGCAGTGTGAACGCAGAGTGTAGTAGCGACTGAGTCAGGAGGACAAAGCGGGCGGTCAGTTCAGCAGCAGCAGCACAGTAGTAGTAGCACAGCGTCATAGTGCTGGCCAAAAAATTAAATGCACCCGGCGACCCGGGCAGTGTGAACGCAGAGTGTAGTAGCGACTGAGTCAGGAGGACAAAGCGGGCGGTCAGTTCAGCAGCTCAGAAGGAGGACCATGGCAACTTACTGGTAGTAGTACCATAACACCAAAAAATTAACCAAGGTAGGCACTAGGCAGGTAGTAAATGTCTTTATAAAGGCAGGCATAGTTAACAACAGCACATGCAGCAGCCACTTCATGTCCCCCTGTGTCCGACAATAGGGGCCAGGAACTCACCTTCCACCCAAGCCTGGTTGATTTTCAGGAAGGTGAGTTTGTCCACAGAGGCGTGGGAGAGCTGAGAGCGCTTCTCTGTGACCACGCCACCGGCCGCACTAAAGCATCTCTCTGAGAGGACACTGGAAGGAGGGCAGGATAGGAGTTCCAGGGCGTACTGGGAAAGCTCACTCCAGATGTCCAGTCTCTTGACCCAGTACTCCAAGGGGTCCACGGGGCTGTCGGTGTCATTGAGCCCGCTGGATGACACCATATAGTCAGACACCATGGTGGTCAGTCGTTGCTTGTGCTGGTTGGTGGTGGATGCTGTGGCGGGCACCTCTGTTCTGGGCTGCTGCACTGCATACAGGCTCTTGCTTAGGCTCTTCAGGTCTCCGGGGCGCCAGTTGCTGCTGCTGCTGCTGGTGGTTGTTGTTGTGCTGCTAGTGGCAATGGCAGGCACCTCTTGCTGGCTTGGCAGAGCAGTTACAGTGGGGGTGGAAGGCTGGGGGAATGCTTCCAGTAGTCTGCGCACAAGGGCCTCCTTCAACTCCCTTGTGCGTTGCTCGGTGGTGGATGGCGTCATTAAGTCTCCCAGCTTCCCCTTCAGACGGGGATCAAGCATCAAGGTAATCCAGATGTCCTCCCTTGAACGCATCTGGATCACCCGGGGGTCCCTGCGAAGGCAGCGCAACATGTGCACAGCCATGGGAAACAAGTGGGCCCTGCCAGCAAGATCTTCCTCTTCCTCGCCATTGTCCCATAACGCATGCCTGTCCTCTTCCTGTGCCATGTCGTTGTCCTCCTCAAACCGCCATCCACGTACAACGCCTGCTGCACTCTGCTCCTCCTCCTCCTCCTCATTCAGGTTAGGGACCTCCAACTCTTCCACTACCTGCTGTGAGCCCTCCTCTGAGCTGGACTGTGCTGCCATCTGCTCCTGTTCTTCCAACTGCCTCAGGGCTTCATCCCCACGCTCAATTAAATTGTCCATTGCCTGCCTCAGTAGACAAACCAAGGGCACCCACTGGCACACAGAGGCCCGCTCCTCACTGACCATCTTGGTTGCCTCCAGGAAGGGACTCAGCACCAGGCATACTTGCTGCATCAGTGTCCACTGAGTGGCAGTAATCATGGGGACTTGCTGGTTGCTGGGGACACTTGGGTCTAGCATGTAGGCCCTAAGAGCCAGCCTGTGCTGACACAGCCGCTCCAACATGGCCAGAGTCGAATTCCAGCGAACTGGCATGTCGATGATCATCCGGTGTTGTGGCCTTCCATACTGCTGCTGTAAGGTGGACAAGAGTGCAGAGGCAGTGGCTGACAGGCGGAAAAAGTGTACCACCGCCCGGGCATCCTGCAGCAGCTCGCTCATCCCCTGGTAGGTGCGCAAGAAGCGCTGCACCACAAGATTGAGCACGTGGGCCAAGCAGGGGATGTGCTGGAGGTTTCCCTGCTGCACTGCTGCCACCAGGTTGGCCCTGTTATCGGCTGCCACATACCCCACTTCCAGGCCTCTGGGGGTCAGCCACCTCCGCTCCTGCTTCCTGAGGGCGGCCAGGACGTTGGTGGCCGTAAGCCTCTCCTTCCCCAGGGTCACCAATTTTAAAAGGGCTTGGCAGTGCCGAGGCTTGGCGCTGCTGCTGCCGAGGCGGGCTTGCTTTCCGGGTGCTGAGGGAGTGTCGTGACAGGACCCTTCTGCATCCCCCCTGATCCCGCGTGGTGGCACCACTAGCTGGGCTGATGCGCTCTTGTCCTCCCTCCCTCCCTTCCATCAGTGTCACCCAGTGGGCCGTAAAGGACAGGTAGCGACCTGTCCCAAATCTGCTACTCCACGAGTCCATGGTCACGTGGACCCGCTTGCCCACAAAGTAGTCCAGGGAACGGGCCACGTTTTCCACCGCAAACTTGTGGAGTGCTGGGATCGCGCTCCTGCTGAAATAGTGGCGACTGGGGACTTGCCACTCGGAGATGCCAAATTGGAGCAGCGTCCGCATGGCGCTCCCCTCCTGCACCAGGGAGTAAGGAAGCAGCTGTGATGCCATGGCCCGGGCCAGCAAGCCATTTAGTTTGCGGATCCGCCTGTGGCTTGGAGGCAGAGGCTTGGTCAGACCCTGAAAGGTGTCGCTCAGCAGGGTCTGACGACGCTGGGATGCAGGGGAGACAGAGGAGAGAGACGAACACTGGCTGCCAGCCTCAATGTCTGTGTCCTGAGCAGCCGAGGTGGAAGAGCGCTTGCGTGCTACTACTGCTGCTGCTGTGGGGGATTCACGACCCTGAGGGAGGGAGGATGCTGCTGCGCTGGTGGGCCTTCTGCTCTCAGGAACCCCTGCCAGCAGTGCCTGCTTCCTCTTAAAGTCTGCATACTCGCGGCAGTGGCGGCTTCTCAGGTGGCCCTGGAGGGATGAGGTACCCATCTTGCTCAGACTTTTCCCACGGCTCAATCTTTTGCTGCATAACCTGCACACTGCATACCTTTTGTCATCAGTACATTCCTCAAAGCAATCCCACACTGGTGACTTTAATTTACTGCGGCCCCCACTAGCAGAGGGTGCAGCGGAGCAATGTGTGGTAGTAGTTGCCGGGGGTTGCATGGTGGTGGTGCCGGCTGAAGCAGTGTCCTGTCTACTTCCTCCACGCCCACTGCTGCCGATGCCCCTGCCCCTGCCTGACATATGGCGATATCCTTGCCTAGGCCGAGGTGACTCGTCATCCTGCTCTGACCATTCTTCCACGGACTCAGCAGGCTGCACATAGTTAGGGTCCACAACGTCGTCATCATCAGCAGCATCATCATAATCCAGCTCTTCCTCTGACTCCCCCGCCTCCTCTTCTGTCCCTACATCCCCAGACACAGACCCCTCTTCTTCATCACCAGAACTCAACAACGCTTGTGATTGTGGCCCGATCTCAATCTCTGCCACATCAGTCCCCAGTAAGTCCTGTGCTTCTTGCATCAGCAGGTTCCCAGATGCCGGACTGAGGGACAGAACGCTGTCATCCTGGGAGGGCTGCTGACCAGTGGGTGCTGGGGTGGATGTCACAACAAGCGTGGGATGTTGGCTGCTGCTGCTACTGCTTGGAGTGGTGCTCACAGTAGAGGTCTGGGAGGAAGTCATGATGTCCATGAGTACGTCAGGTTCCATTTGCTCAACCACCACACGGGGACCAGAAACTTTAAAATATTTGGACAATGGCGTCCGCTGACTCGGCCCAGGCTTTGCTGCCCCCTTTTCTGCTGCATCACGACCACGTACAGCTGGGCGTCCTCTCCCTGGACGTGGAGCAGTCCCAGAAGTGGCTGAGGCAATTGAACTCCCTTTCCTCTCACCCCGCGAAACCCTGCCAGACATGTTGCTAGTAATGAATCACTGGATGCAGTGGGCACAGTACAAGGTCACTGAAGGATGCAGTGGGCACAGCACAAGGTCACTGAAGGATGCAGTGGCCACAGTACAAGGTCACTGAAGGATGCAGTGG
The DNA here is from genome assembly GCF_040937935.1 of Hyperolius riggenbachi. Lineage (NCBI taxonomy): Eukaryota > Metazoa > Chordata > Amphibia > Anura > Hyperoliidae > Hyperolius > Hyperolius riggenbachi. Next base: position 251,602,012 of record NC_090648.1, on the reverse strand, counting down.
GCACAGCAGTGGGCACTGGATATACAACTAGGTCACTGAAGGATGCAGTGGCCACAGTACAAGGTCACTGAAGGATGCAGTGGGCACAGCAGTGGGCACTGGATATACAACTAGGTCACTGAAGGATGCAGTGGGCACACAAGGATGTCACACTGTGTAATGAGATGCTCATATGCCAGCGAGCGAGCGAGCAGTGGGCACTGGGCACGGCACAAGGTCACTGACAGAATAATTGAACAGCGCTGGCAGAGAGTGGCGGCGCCGGCGGTGTGACTGGCTGCCTGCAAATAGTACAAGTGTATAACTGTCACTGGAATATACAAGTGAACACTGCAGCTGCACTAACCTGCCTGCCTGCACTCTACACACAGATAATCCCCACTCCCACTACCAGGGCCGGATTTGTACTTTTTACCACCCAAGGCCACTATCGCCAGCTGCCCCCTGACAAACAACTAACGCCCTAACACACACACACACACACACACCCACACACCCACACACCCACACACCACACACCACACACCACGCACACACACACACCACACACACACCACACACACACAACACACTCACAACACACACACACAACACACACACAACACACACACACTTTTATTGATCCCAGTAATCAATGTATTTAAAGATGCTTATTAACGATGCAATTTTACTACAAACGACCAACTGTCAATTGTTTTATCGGTCTGTTTTGTGGATCCATTATATCTGAAATGATCGGAATGGTTAATAATTTTTATTCCACTTATGGACCAAATTGATAATTTCCACTCTGATAGGTTGGAGCTGGTGGAGGGTGGAGTTGGACTCGAAAAGCGATGAGTGACAGCTCAGGTCACAGACAATAAGCTGCCCATGTATGATGCCCCTTCACTCCCTGAGTTCCAGACACTTACCCAATTACTGTGGTTCACATGTTGGCAGGTTGACTGCATGAGTGTGCCAGCCTGCAACCCGCCCCTTGCTTCCTGGTGCCCTAGGCCATGGCCTATGTGGCCTTGCCTGAAATCCGGCCATGCCCACTACACTGCAGCACTGAACCTGCCTGCACAGCACTACACACAGTTAAATAATCACTAGACTCCCACACTCCCACTACACTACACTGACTACAACTAACTACAGCAATCACTCACTGACTAGCTAACTGTGTACAGTATAAGAGCAGTGTTAGCAAAAAAAACGCTTTGTTTTTAACACAATAAATGCACTTGCTCAAACAACAATGGCCTGGAGATAATCCTCTCAGCACCACAGTCTAACAAGGACAGAGCTTTTCCATCATGGCCGCCGCTTTATATTCAGGAGGGGAGGGCATAGCTCCCCTCCTGTGATTGGTTGCTAGGGCCTGGCTGGGGCACTCTGATTGGCCTGCAACTGCAATGTGTCACTTCCGCATAGTTTGACGCATTTCCGCAAACCACGACTTCAGCCCCGGGTTTCACGAGCGTGAATGCGGATTTCTGTCCGCATTCACGCGAAGCCGAAGTAGATTTTCGTGGTTGAAAATCTATTCACGGATTTTCGTGTCCGAGGCGGAATGCGTCAAAATGGTCGTGAATCCACGCGTAAGCGTGATCACGACCTGGCGGTGAGCACCACTGGTGAGAAGATAAATAACCAAATGAAATAAAAAATAATCATAAAATAAAATGAGGAAAGTGTGAAAAAAGGAAAAAAAATATATAAAAAACTAAAATATGGAAAATAATAAATAAATATAAAAAACAAAAAAATAAAAAATAAAGAATAGAAAATATAAAAAATTAAAAATAAAAAAATAATAAAAATAAATAAAAATAAAAATAGAAATTAAATCACAAAAGTGGAGTCAGGTCATATTCTCTATTAAGGCCTCTTGGATCAAGACAATCAAGTGTCCTGATCCAGAAGGCCTCTCTATATAACAATTTTTTATTCTACTGCCACCCCTCTTCATGGGTGGTATGCTTTCAATAATCTGACACCTTAGCTGGTTATCATGAATCTGTCCACATTGGACAAAATGTGCTGAAACTGCCTGCTCAATAAGTTTGTTGCGAATTGCTGATTTATGGGCCGATAGTCTGACTTTGAATTTAGAAGTGGTTTGGCCCACATAAATAAGTCCTCATGGACATTTCAACAAGTAAACAACATACTGTGACTCGCAGTTGTGACACCCCTTAATATAATATATTTTACCTGAATAAGGGTGAACTGCTGTACTCACTTTACACCAATGACTGCATCTCCACAGATCCATCTGTCAAGGTGCTGAAGTTTGCAGACGACACAACAGTTGTTGGTCTCATTCAAAACGGGGATGAGTCTGCATACAGGCATGTGGTGGGACAGCTTTCCTCCTGGTGCAGCAGCAACAACTTGGAACTAAATGCTCTCAAAACCATGGAGATGATAATAGACTTTAGGAGATCTCCCCCCCAGCACCTCCCCTTAACCATAAATGGATCCACAATAACCCAAGTAGAGTCATTCAAGTTTCTTGGGTCCACGATCTTAAATGACTTAAAATGGGACAACAACACCGCCACTATTGTCAAGAAAGCACAACAGAGAATGTACCATCTGCGGCAGCTGAAAAAGTTTGGCCTACCTCAAAATCTAATGGTGCAGTTCTACACTGAAATCATCGAATCCACCATAACATCATCCATGACTGTATGGTTCAGCTCCTGCTCAGCATTAGAAAAGGGGAGGCTGCAGCGCATCATCCGATCAGCGGAAAGGATAATTGGCTGTAGCTTACCTTCCCTGCAGGATCTTTACACTAGCAGGTGCAGAAAGAGAGCATCCAAAATTGCCTCTGACCCCTCTCACCCAGCTCACTCCATCTTCCAGCGCATGCCTTCAGGAGTAAGATTCCGGTCAATCGCTACCTCTAGACACAGGGACAGTTTTTTTCCTCAAGCGGTAGCCATACTTAATGCTGAACCACGTTAGAGCTGCTAGGACTGAAAGTAATCAGCACAGAACTAAACATGAACAATTCTCACATTGCTTACTGCCACTATACTTATTATGTCCTTAACTTGTAATATTCACACTGTCTGTCCTTGTATTGTTTTTGTTTGTGTTTGTTAAGCAACTGCCAAGACAAATTCCTTGTAGGTGCAAACTTACTTGGCGAAAAAAAAAAATTGATTCTGATTGATAAATTGATTCTGATTCTGATTGATTCTGATTTGATAATATAGTAGCAGTGCACGCAGTTGAGGCAAGGGAATGTGCCCTGATGGGATTGTCTCTCTGGTGGTCTGACTAGGATCCTCATCTCTGCGTGTACAAGTCTGTCACAGTGAGTGGGAGCTCGTTTGTAAGATAACAATGGAGGTTACTGGAATTCATTAATAGAGGGGAAGGAGTAAGACAAGGTGTGCCAATACTTCTTCAAATTTTTTCCTATGGATTCACTCCAAACATTGTATTGAGAAACGAAAGGAAAACAATTGCCAACATCCCTCCTCCCCTTAGGACGATCAGATACATTAGATATTCTACATAACTTGTCTACCTATAATCCTATGAGGATGGTTGCAAAATGCACACTAACTATGATTACATTTACAGCAGTCTACTGCCGTTAGTCCTTATGCACAAAAATGATCTCATGCGTTATCTCACTTTGGGCCCAAAATAGAATTTCATGAATTTGATTAATTGTTTAAATATAGAGTAGACAACATGAAAAATGTACTCCTTATAGCACCCGGCTGTTCATTTTCTTTCTACCTAATTTAAATGTATCACCTAGCAATAAAAAAACTCTCAAAACATTGTTCCTGATTAACTTAGAACCAATTCCAGAAACAGATCTATGTAAACATTCAGTTTCAGTGCTCGTTTTTTGTTTGTGCAGAAACTGTTTGATTTGCTGATTTCAGGAGTCCAGAAACTGGTCACTTCTTGCACCACCAACTGTCCTATTTATGTGCTGTGCTGCAGCCTGCTTAGAAGGATTCAGTCTGTATCTTCACACATGAAGTTTGAACAGCAGAGTGATGCAATCCAAGTCACAGTAGCAGCCCCAAAAACCGACCCTCTCAACCCTACAGTGTCATGTAATAAAAATTGAATACAGTACAGGAAAACCATATTTTAGTTAATTCTACATAGTGAATCACTATCTGGGTAATATTTATTTGTGGCTAGTGTAAAAAGGAGCTAGGAAGCTTTTTTTTCATGAAATGTATTTCACTTTTGTCTTTCATGTTTTTTTTCCTGAAAGCTTCTTATTCTTTCACAATGTTTCCTGATTAGCTAGTATTTATAAAGCTAACAACAAAACTTTAGTTTATAGCCAGGCAATAACAATAAAGACTGTCGGTACTATCCACTATCTCCGGTTAAAAACACGTGGTAGTGTAACAGCTTTCACTGTTACTACCACCTATATTTCTCTAAATCTGAAACACATCCATGATATGTTAACTGGTTATTATGGTATCTTCTGAATGATTTATCAGTTCACTACAGTGTCTCCCACCAATATTTTAGAGAAGTTTGTGCTCCACCCCAGAGCACTGCCTATGTTTTATGTCTGAACACTATCTGGATGGAGTTTTGGAGTTTTCATGTTCTTCTCATGTATGCATGGGGTTCCTCCACTGTACACCCCCCCCCCCCCTTTCAAATTGGCCTTACACTATTGTACAGATATCAGACAAAGGACCTGATTCATCAAGCTGTGCTGCTTATCAGTTTAATGTGAAGGAACGCCCGCTCTGCTTGCCTTACATAGCAGAGCTGGCTGCTATGTAAGGAGCGTGCCTTCCCTTAGTTACGTGCATTGCTTACATAGCAACCCGCGTAACTTTAACTGCAGGTGGTGCTGTGAAGTATCGTTACCGCAATACTTCACTCGCGGCCACTACTATGTTAATTTACATAGTTGTAACTATGTAAAATCACACTGCAATTAGTAAGCTTTAGACAAGAAAGATATAATCTGTTCCAAATAAGGTGTACTGCTGTGTTTCATTATTAAAGGAATACTATCCATTAACATGTTGTTTTTTAAACTTGGGATTGAGAGAGTTGAATCGTGAAGTGCTGGAAAATAATGATGTATACATTTCACTTGCTTATCTCTTTTGTTTACTGTATCAAATTCATTTCACTCTTAATGGACGGCAAGTCTGCTCAAATCTGACGGCAGGGTAAACCATGGGGGGGCATTCCCTTACAGTGCGTGTGAGAAAAAGCTCTCACTAGCTGCAGCTGCCTGTGTCCTGTGTCTCTGACTGAAGTGTCTGAAGAGAGCAGAGGAAATGTAACTTGTTAGAAACATTTCTAATTGTCTGTGACACCACAGCTTTTAATACTTTTTTTCCGCTTTCAGAAAAACACACTCTGTAGTCTGTAGTTCAAAAACAACACTGGCTGTGCGTTGAAGCAGACACCCATTTTGAGAATGATTTGTTCCAATAGAGCTAAATCCTACACACAATGAATTATAGCTCTTGCCTCTGATATTTAACATGAAAAGTAGGAAAATGTTTACACAGCTACTTAGACATTATTTGTACATTGTCATTTTAGAACACTTAGTATCACATATTAACATATTAATGTGATAATGTGTAATATGCATGAAAATACTGACAGTCGCACTATCACTCTCCAAACCACTCTCCAAGAATAGAGATGTCCCGAAACTTTATGGCGGTTCGACCCCGTCCCCTATACTACATCATTGGGCTAATCTTTGACCCTCTAAATCACAGTCAGCAGACACATGGCAGCTAATTAGGCTGCACTCCCTCCTGGAGCCCCCGCCATATAAGGCAGCAGCGTCGGCAGTATTAGTGAGAGAAGGGAGAGACATTGGAGAGATAGGGAATGCAATAGTTAGGAGGTCTGCTAGCTTGCTCCTTGCTGATATTTGTTGCTGAAAAGCACCACCAAAACTGCTTTTTTGAGAACTAATGTTCTTCTGACACTGCATATACAGCCCTGTCTGTTGCAGCTGGTTCTTGCTAATTGCTATACTGTGCCAGGCCCAGTACATTCAGTGCCTACCTTTTCACTGCACTTGTGTGTGACCGCACCCTATTTTATATACCAGTCCGTGCATACCTGTTAACTGCACCTGTGTGACAGCTGCACATTGTATTGTAATACCAGTCACTGTATACCAGGCATGGGCAAACTTGGCCCTCCAGCTGTTAAGGAACTACAAATCCCACAATGCATTTGCCTTAATGAGTCATGACTGTGGCTCTCAGACTCCTGCAATGCATTGTGGGACTTGTAGTTCCACAACAGATGGAGGGCCAAGTTTGCCCATGCCTGCTTTATACCTTTCACTGCACCTGTGTGACAGCATGCAGTTTTATATAACATTCACTGCATACCTGTTCACTGCACCTGTGTGACCGCATGTTGTTTTATATAGCAGTCACTGCATGCCTTTCACTGCACCTATGTGACTGCACATTGTATTAGTCAAGTCAGTGCATACCTTTCACTTCATCCCCCCAATATGGACAAAACACGAGGCAGAGGAAAAGCCAGAGGCAGGCCACCCGGAAGGTCTGTTCGAGGTCATGCTGTCAGGATTTTGTGTGGCCCTTGAGCAAAGTACAGTGTTCAGAAGAAGGCACGTGCCATCAACCCCCAATATTGTCAGGACGTAGTTGACTATTTAACACAGAAAAACTCATCTTCCTCAGCTTCCGCATGGAAGCGTGACATATCTTCCTCCTCCTGCTCTGATTCTGGCACCCCACTTAACACTCCATCAGCAGCCATCACCAAAGTGCCATCATCCCAGGGCTCAGAGGTGTGGACATTTTCTGTGTGTCTGCCTCAGATGAAAGCAATGCCATCTGTACTCTCTGCCACCGAAAATTGAGCCATGGAAAGACCTTATGAAGGCACATGATGAAAAAGCACAAACTGCAATGGGATAACCACCTGAGGAAAAGCAGCACACAAAAGCAAAGCCACACACCGCAGTGCCGCAAACTGTACCCTGATGTTGAAAGGCAAGTAGTGTAATCTCTGGCACACAGCGTTGGGTCAAGGATCCATCTGTATAGAAGAAATAACTGGCACACCACGCAGTTGAGATGCTTAATTTGTAGTTATATTATAAACACAAGAGCAATATGCGCATCAAGTACAAACAGTGGGCTTTCAAACAGACAATGAATAGCCCATAATGTGGCACAATGTATCAGAGAAAATACACAATACAGGCATTTACAGCAAGCGGGATCAAAGAAGAACAATCAAATGTATATGAGCTAACTGCTGCCTGAATAAACAAACAAATGTCAGTAGCAAATGTCCGAAATAAAGTGTTTCGTAACCGGTGAGTCCAAATCAACACATCTTATATTGCTCCGATGTTCGTTAATGCGAGTACGAATATCCCGTGTGGTTTGTCCCACATAGACTTTACCACACGGGCAATTCAAGCAATATACCACGTTTTTTGAGGAGCAATTGTCAAAATCATTCAAAAAAATGGCTTTACCAGTTTGTGGATGGGGGAATGATGCACCCCGTCTCACAAATCCACATTGGACACAGTGCCCACAGGGGAACATGCCCTTTGGTCGTGCTAAATTTGATAGCCAATTACCTTGATTAGTGTTGGGATTTTTGGTACATCTGGCATGAACCAGAGAGTCACGGATGCTCCTAGGGCGCTTGAATGCGCAAATCGGTTGCTCCTGAAACACTTCGGCCGTGGTAGGGTCAGTATTCAGTATATGCCAGTGTTGGCGAATAATCCGTTGAGCCTGTAAGGATAAGGGAGAATATGTTAAAACGACAGGAATACGATTTTGTGGTCTGTGTGGTCTATGCGTGAGTAACTCGGTCTGACTCTTGGCAGCCGCACGTGACAAAGCCATGTTGAGTAAATTGGTTTTGTATCCTCGTTCCCTAAAGTGTTCCAGCATCACACCTGCCTCTTTGAAAAAGGCCTCATCAGTGGAAGAAATACGCCTAAGGCGTAAGAACTGGCTTTAGGGGAGTCCCTGCTTTAGGCGTTCTGGGTGATAGCTTTTTGCAGATAGGTAAGTGTTCCTATCTGTAGGCTTTCTGTAGGGAGCTGTTCGTATGGTCCCATCGACCATTTGGACCCTTACATCTAGAAAGTGGATCTCGCTGGCGCTATATTCCAAGCTAAAGGAGATGGTGGGAAAGCATTGGTTCAAATCATCTTTGAAGGAGAGCAGCTGAGATTCGGAGCCTGACCAGATGAAAAAGATATCATCTATGTACCTCAGCCAGCACAAAGTCTGGCTGAGGTACAGGTGGTGGGAATATACAAAATTCTCTTTGAAATACTCCATAAATAGATTTGCATATTCGGGAGCTGCATTGCTCCCCATTGCTGTGCCTTGTAGCTGCTGATGGAATGTACCCTCAAAACAGAAGTAATTTCGCTTCAAAACCAAACTCAATAGGGCCAGGAGAAAATCTGCCAATGCTGGATGTAGAGATAGTTTGTCGAAGTTCTGTCGAATAACATCAATACCTGTATCGTGTGGAATGGAAGTATACAGGCTGGTGACATCCATGGTACAGAGAAAAATGGGAGACGGAAAGAACCCAAAGCCCGATAGTTTAGAGAGAAAGTCTGTAGTATCCAAAAGAAAAGACCGCATAGCCGTCACCCGTGGTCTCAATACTTGATCGAGTAAGATTGCGAGTGGTTGAAAAACTGAACAGGTACCAGCCACAATGGGTCTTCCAGGGGGATTCACCAGTGATTTGTGTATTTTGGGAAGGATGTAGAAGAGTGGAATGAGAGGAAATGGAGTACAGAGAAAATCAGAGAGTTTGTCAGAGATGATGCCCACTTCAGAAGCACTTGAAATAAGGGCATCGATGTCCTTTTTGACTAGGGCTGTTGGATCACCTGGAAGTTTGAGATATACATTAGTATCATGAAGTTGTCGCAAGACCTCACATCTGTAGTCAGTGGCATTCATGATTACAGTGGCCCCACCTTTGTCGGCCGGCTTGAACACCAATTGGGAATCATTGCTCAAAGATTTGAGCGCCTCGCGCTCTTCTCGTGGTAAATTACTATATGATTGGTGTTCCTGCCGTCCGACAGAGGCTAGGTCACGTTGGACCATATTAATAAAGGTCTCTACTGCCGGTGAGGAGTTTGGAGGTTGCCACTTACTTTTTGATCTACACATGGTGAGATCAACGTCTGGTGGAAAGAGGTTGATGGTCTGGGAGGGCTGAGTGTTTGAAGTGGATGCTTTGCTGAAAAAAGCCCTGATGCGTAGTGTCCTGAAAAAATTAAATAAATCAGAGTCAAGCTCGAGCTGGTTACCAGGGTGGGTGGGAACAAATCCCAATCCACGCCCTAATACCATGCATTCGGGGTCAGTGAGGATATGTGAGGATAAGTTGACCACTAGATCCTCCCCTGTGTGTGGCTCCTCAGCACTCTCGAGTCTGCCAGAGCGCCGTCTGCCCCTCCTTGGCCTCTTCCTCTTCCCCCTCTGCCTCGTTGGCGTGGTCCTAAAAAAGCCCCTGCCCCTGAGCCTGAGGAACCTTCTCCTGAACTGGATTCAGATGGTGGATTACCAGGGATTTGTGGACGGCGTCTAGGTCGCCTGTCTCCACGCCACGTGTAAACACGATCCTCTTGGTAGTCAAGGGTATCGCGACGAAATTTGTCCAGTTTTTTGGCCAGGACCTCTTGTCTATATTTCTCAAGGGCTGCGTTGTGTTCCTCTGAGTATATCTCAAAGTTGTCCTCGTTGAGGACGGATTCAAGTTTGGTAAGAAGATTGGTTGCAAGTGCCTCTAACCTAGTGATTTCACCCTGAATACCTTGAATGGTCAGAGTAATAAGATCAAGGCTACATTTATTCAAAATTTTGTACCACTTTTCACAGTAATCCCTGTTGTTTCTACAAAAGGAAGGGCGAATGTTTAAACGCAGTCCCCTAGGGATACGTTTAGCACGCAGGTATTCGACCAGGGTATCAGAGTGCAGTTTGTACTCGATCACTCTTTTCTCTAAATCCTCATATTGTCTCTTTAAAAAGGGTACATCTGTAGAGATATTGCAGTGTGTATTTGAAAACTGGTTGACAACCCCATCAATCTCTGTTTGTGTAAATGTCAATGTATCAGCTATACGATTAGAAAGGCCACTAAGATCAGCAAATGACATACTGTGCAAACAGGCAAGAGGGTGCTATACCTGAAACATAATAAAATAGAAACATTAAATTAATATTGGTATGCACACCATCAAAAGTAGCAAGTGAATATGAAATACAAGAGGGTGCTCAGTCAATAAACCAGACCTAACACTAGGTCTTACAAAATCCTTATAGAAGAAATAACTGGCACACCACGCAGTTGAGATGCTTAATTTGTAGTTATATTATAAACACAAGAGCAATATGCGCATCAAGTACAAACAGTGGGCTTTCAAACAGACAATGAATAGCCCATAATGTGGCACAATGTATCAGACAAAATACACAATACAGGCATTTACAGCAAGCGGGATCAAAGAAGAACAATCAAATGCATATGAGCTAACTGCTGCCTGAATAAACAAACAAATGTCAGTAGCAAATGTCCGCCCAGCGGCAGACCACTATAGGACACAACTGGCAGCGTTATAGGAAAGACAGAGATTGTACAATGAGCAAAGTAAATTACCCTGACAGCGCTGTTTCGCCAAATGCTTTATCAAAGGGTAAGGTTAAGGTCCCCAAGGAGTGCTGTACCATTCAGGCTGAAAACCGCCGGCTAAATAGCGGTATGCGCCCTTTGCAGCCATGCCAGACACCGTGGGCCGGCCCATTTCAACCACTCAGAGAACAAACACAAAATTTTTCATAATTGTTAGGCTGGTTAGCAGGCAGGGCTCACATTAAAGCGAAACTGTAGAGAGAAAATAAACACATTGTTTCACTTACCTGGGGCTTCCCCAAGCCCCGAGCAGCTGTCCTGTCCTGTGCCGGTCCTGCCTGAGCCTCCGTTCTCCCGCCGCCGCTCCGTCCCGTACCTCGACTTGTAAGTCGATGCAAGAGCAGCCCTGCCAAGCATATCCTTTCTTCACGTTCCCCTCTGCAAACGCGAAGAAAGGATACGCGTGACCAGTAGCTGGTGGCAGGAGATTGGAGGCTCGTCGAGAAGCGGCGTGGGACAGGACGGCTGCTGGGGCTTGGGGAAGCCCCAGGTAAGTGAAACAATGTGTTAATTTTTTCTCTACAGTTCCGCTTTAAGGTAGGTATAATTTAGTCACCATTTACTATGGGTGGCAGGAAGTACATGAGTTATGTGAATATGCCTAGGAGGCCACACACACCATACAATTTTCACATTTCTTTTCAATTCAAGATTTACAATACATTTTGCTGATTGATTGTAACATTTGAAAAATCTGACCAATGTAACACACGTGTGTTCAATTTTTCCCCATTTATGAAAAAAGAATTATTGAAAACTCTGAAAAAAAATACTTGCATTTCTACGTTATGAAATTGTCAATCTACCACACACCATAGAATCTTGCAAAAATTTATCAGAAATTTCCGCCACTCCTGATCGAGAAAAGTCAAAAAAAAGGAGAAATCCGATCAGCATTTTCACTCAAATAAAAAAAAAAAAGCTTTTAATCTCTCTGTAGAAAGTATAGTTTTTATTGAATCGCATGATTTTATTCTATCCTGTGTGGCCACCTTTAAGGTAATGAGACACTATCCAAATCATTTGATTTTCAGGTTTGTTTGATAAGATGAATGATTGTATACAATAATCAAATGAAACATTTTCTTTTCATTGATTTTTCAGAAATATGTGATAAATGTTTGATAAGACATGATGAAATAATATTATATGATCTAAATTTCTTTATAATGTTCAGCCTATAAAATTGATTGCTTTATTATTTTTTTTATTTAGAAATAAAGACATGAAAAAACAAATTTTGTGTGGCTACCTTTATAGGCTGATTGTTATTGCTGGAGTTCGGAGTTATATCAGTATGCACATCCTTGGCCCTGGTATTAGCTTACTGAATGGGCAATTTGCAAAAAGACAACGACAAGCTCTAAAGCCTTAATGGTCAGTGAAAGGATCCTGTTAGGCAAGCCTCTGGCTTCCTGTAAGTGCCGGTCTCACGTCATACCAATGGTATTCAGCTAGAGATATCAAAAAGTATTTCAGTGAATTCTAATTAATGATTGCAGACCATAGCATAATATTCACACCAGTAGTATTCATCAAATGACTACAGACTATTCTATAACACTTCACACCAATTACTGTGAAAAGCCTGTTTGCCAGTATTGAAAAAAAAAAGCCTTGTATCCAAAGACTCATCAAACGCTAAGCATAGAAGCCTTTGTTTCTAACAGCAGCCTTTATGCTGTCACTTTTATAGCGTCATTGCAATATTTTGCAATATATTTACATCTAGATAATCCCTCCATTGATTTCTTAAGCTCTGTCTACCATTTAAATGGTATCTTGTATGTGAGATGATAATTACAAGAATACCAATAAGGGAAGGAAGCTTTAAGAGAACAGCAATGTGAATCAAGAAACTGACAATAAATCCCCAGGATGACAGAGGCTCAGTTTAAAACAACCATCTCTTTTTTTATATATATTCTGAAGTGATCTTGAATTAATCGTGCTGTTTAGTTGAACTTTGCTTCTCCCAGTATCCTAGGAGAAAAGTCCTGGCAGACTGGGAATGTAATCTTGCTAAGATACCCAATTTGCTGGCAGCTAATTTTAACTCTGTGCAGGGTGATCAGCAGGGGTTTTTGTTACACTAAATAAACATGAAAAAGGAGGTCGCAGACCTTTCTGGCAGAAGGTGAAATCCCACGTATTCAATTGACTGTTGGTGGCGGTATTGCAAAAGAAACACCAATTACAAACTGGCCTGATTGAATTGGTCAGCCCACACCAAGATCAGCAAATGAGCTAGCACACAAGTTCACACAAGAAATTATGTTTTTCAGAGGGAGAGCTTCTCTTGCAGAGTACACCCTACTGCCGCCCCCTCCCCAACTGCTCATAGTTTGGCTAAGCCTAGTTACACTACAGGCATGTGATTTTATTTCCTACATATGCACTGTTTTAGAATTATTTGTAACTCCAATCCTTTCATAAAATCTGACTGGAGGTTTATTATATAAACTGTAACACAGGAAGATTCCCACAGTCAGCTTCCGTGTTGTCAGTCATTAGGATTCCCCCCCCCCCCCCCCCCCCCCGAAAAAAAAAGTACTGCCTGACCAAAAGCGAAAAAAAAAATAAGAAAAACAATAACAAACACAAAAAAGTCCCATAATAAGTGTAAGAGTACATAGTACATGAGTACAATATGAGTACATCAAGTGCTACCACTGCATGAGTTGGGTGCACAGGAGTAGCACTAGTAATTTAAATGACTGATATTTTACTATACAGACACCCATTTTCACTTGAACATTGCCCAAGTGCCTAATATAACCACCACCACCACCAAATGACTAAACTTATCCCCCTCCTGTTGCATATAATAAAAACCCCACCAACATCACCTAATGTCTAAACCTAATCCCCTATCCTTGTGCCTAAACCAAACTCCCCCACCTAAAACCTGAACCTAATCCCCCTCCTAGTGCCTGAAATGAACCAGCCACCTAATGCCTAAAACTATAAAACTAAGCCTCCCTTGTAATGGCTACACCTAACTTCTCCCTTCAGTGCCTGTTATCTGTACAATACAATACAAACCTACAGTATATAGTGTCAGTTACTACTTCCACATTGGATAGCCAACTCACCACCTGAGTGCCTGATTGCCGATACTCGGCAAGGGCGCTAATTAGACACCTGTTGATTCATGTGCCAAAATCACCTGCTTCAAATGGATACACCCACTCTGGCATTTAATCAATGACCCCTAAACTGTTAACTCATTGCTCTGTTATAATGCAAAAGGAGTATTGGTACTCTGTATGTGCTGGTTTTTACTTTCACTGCAACAACCCAGTCTCCTTACAGACCATAACTATAAAGTGGTAGGATGGTCCAAAAAGAAATATTGCCATCCCTCTACTCTCTCAGATGGTATTTTCTCTGGTCGGCTGGGAACGCTGCGATCAGTGCCAGTTGTTTATGACTATGGACTAAAAAATTCCCATTCCTGTTATTACTATGCATGTCATGTGATTGTTGCCTATATAACATTAGGCAAAGAAGGTCTGTGATTAATTGTCCATTGCTAATAAAAAATCCTTAGAGGGATCGATACATCATAAACTGCCAACTACTATACTTACTTTAAAGGGGCACTATGGCTAAAAATTGTAAAATGTAAAAAACTGCCAAAAAACTGTGTAGCAAGCAGGGAAGCTAGCCAGCATCATTGTTTAAATCCTTTTTAGGGAATATCTTTATAAAGAATAAAAGCCTTGCTGAGAATCTCTTATAAAGAGATGGACTAGTCCAAAACCTGCCGCTTTTGTCAGATTTCTACTGCCTACTGTAAGTGACAGCAACATAGGAGAAAAAGAAATTATGGCACTTTTTACTCTGGAACAAACTTACTTCTTATTTGTCTATGTTTGCACACATTTTAAATTTTACAATTTTTCGCAGTAGTGCCCCTTTAAACAGCCAGTATTGTAATAACATTCCTGTGACCTGACCAACTCAAGCTCAAGCTTTAGAAGAACTCAATAGAGAGCTGGTAACACGTTCAAAGCACCTATTTACCAGTTCACAAACTGTGAAATTCAATATGCCAATGAGAGCAAATTGCAAAATAATTAGGTGAACAGCCAGCAGAGCAAATTTCACATATTTCCTCAACAACATACAGTGTATAACTGCTTCTATTTCCCATGCTTTCAATCCTAATTACTGTAAAAATTCAAATTAATGCTCAGGATACATTCATGGGATGAGGACACTATGTGAGACAGCTCTAAAAAGGATCAGTGTTGTAAGAGTATCTATTAAGAAGAAAGAATATAAACAGCCACAAAGGATTAGATCAGATTTGCACTGACGATTGTAGGCAACAGCCACACTTTCAGTTTCTTTTGATGTAGTTTGGTCCATAACCCCTTGACCCTATTAACCAGCACTACTCTCAATAAAGCTTTTTTAATGGGCTCCACTCCAAAGCAGACCTACCTAGGATATGCTACTATATAGACCTGGACTAGATTTATTGAAAGTCACTAGGATGTAAATAATTCTGAGTTCATCCAGAGTTATGTAGATTTTTGCAAATAGTTGCAGCTTGAAAATGGACCAATCAATTTAAACCTGGGTGGGACTTGATTGGTCCATTTTTAAGCTGCATATGATTGCATGAAAAATGACATAATCGTGCATGAACTCAGAAACATTTGCCTCTCATTGATAATCTCTAAAG
Source organism: Hyperolius riggenbachi (assembly GCF_040937935.1). Classification (NCBI taxonomy): domain Eukaryota; kingdom Metazoa; phylum Chordata; class Amphibia; order Anura; family Hyperoliidae; genus Hyperolius; species Hyperolius riggenbachi. Next base: position 251,586,606 of record NC_090648.1, on the reverse strand, counting down.
ACATGAATGTCAGAACACAATATTGCATCAGGCTACTGATCCTAAAAGTACTAAGATGTAATAATAAATTATAAAATGCTGCTTGTTGTATCATTTGTGGCTAAAGTATTGATGCATCTCTTGCCATTAATATACTGAAATGTATACTGAATCGAGTAAAGATAGCTGAATCATCCTCAGATTACAAGCTGAGTACCACTATATTCCTGAAGGCATATATTTGTATCAGGTGATACCTTCTGACCGTTCACATTAATAGTATTATTTTTCATATGTTTGTTTTAAATCCCTTTTTCAGGCACAAATGCTGTCTGAGCCTGCTGTGTGTAGGTTTATCTGTGTGTGTTCCTTTCTTAGCTGAAGTCATTTTTAATGTACCTGTTCAGTAGTCGCTTTCCCAGCTTATTCCTGCACCACAGATTTCCTCAACTGGAAGTAGCCAAAGTCCACCACCATTATTTCCGCAGTCCCCAGCACTCTGTTGTGCCAATTTCCATTGTCACCTGCCCTTTGGAGTTTGACTAAGCAATACCTGAACTCCAGCACCTCTTGTACCCAAATTACTGGCCTCAGCTGGTTATTTTATTATTTAACATTTGTGCCTAAGGTGGCATCCAATTTTTGGGCTTCAAAAATAATAATACACAGTGCCGTCAAACATCAGGAAGAATGTCCCCCAAAAGGCCTCGTGCCCACCCCTCCCCCTTCCACTAATCAATTATGCAGAGCCTCTAAGTATTGGTGTTCAGTGGCTCCTGCAAAAAACAAAAAGGCACCAAACGCCCTAGCAGCAGGCGTCTGTGCCCCTCCCAGAAGCAGCAGCACCAATCTTCGCACACACCTCCTGGCTGGAACTAAAAGACGACCAGGGATGATGCACCTGGCCCCATATCAATATGCTGGCGATCCGCGCTGGTGGATTGACACAGAGCCTGCTACATCATGGTCTTCCAATACTGGTGCTGCAACCGACACTGAGTCCAGCAGTTCTGGATGAGTATGGTTACTTTTTGTAGGTAGCCTGAACATCAATGTGTAGTTATACCCTGTGGGACACAACTAATACATTTTAATAGAAATGTTCAGGAAATGTTTACTAATAAGCATAAAAGAAATGAATGTCTGTTGAGAGGAAATTGCGTACATTTTTAAAACGCATTGCATGTTAGCTTAATAACCATTTTGAGTTAATGCAACTGTTGTAGGTTGGGGAAATGATATGGCATAACAAGAGCTAAATCCGTATAATGGTTGTTTACAGAGAAGTTTGGTTAATTGACAGAGTTCCTGATTTTAACTTTGAACAGTCTGGGAAGCAGTGGCATTTGGTTTCATGTTTAATGGATAAATTGGGTGTACTGATAATTCATTTATCACTCTCGTGCACTGTGAGCTTGTCTCTCATTCCTCCTAGGTGGCTCAATTAAACATTTTAAGCACGATAATACTTCCTTAATTCTCATTCGTCAAATATGCCTTATTAAATTGACACTACATTTAATTAATGCAAAGTTCAAAATTGTGTGGGGAGTATCTGAAATTCACTGCTCGGGCCATTCATTTAACACTCATCCTAGTTTAAAGGGACACTGTGGCTAAATTATTATTTTCTAATACTATGCGTAATGCATGTTTAATTTTTAGTAATGTTCAAAGAAAGAATAATTGTGTTTCAAATTGTGTTGTGTTTTTGATTATTTTCTTATGTTCCTTTCCCCTGGCCTCTATAGCTGCCAACAGACCTGCAGCACAGTTCATTCTGTCACAGGAGAATCTAAATACAGTTTTTCTTCTGCTGATAATAAACTATTACTTGGCTTTGAAAGCTATGTTGGCTCAGTCCAAGAGCTTGCATAGTTACTTTGCTGAAGAAGACATCTGCTGCTTGAGGTGCATGTATGGTAACTGTGAAAGCAATGGGACTAAACCAGCAATGATTCCATAGCCTCACAGAGTTTTTTGGGAGCAGAAGAATGGATGTAATTAGAACATATGAAAGTATCTCCAAAGCATAACACAATGTGACACATGAGGTTAAACATACTTAAATGCTTAATATTAAAAAGCAATTACTTGGGGCGATCAGTTAGGTGTAAATCATTCCAAGTTGGTGCAGGACTATGCAAATTATGTATGCAAATGTATGCACCTTGAAAATAGGCCAGTCGAATGTCACAGTGGTGGCATTTAATTGGTCAATCTTCAAACTGCAAACATTTGTATGTGCATAATCCTGGATCAGCTAATGATTCCTTGCTTCCATTCACCATCCCTAATGATCACTCCATAGTGCTCTTTTATACACAGACAGACACAGAGCATTTATATCGTGCTTTTCTCCTGGCGGACTCAAAGCACCAGAGCTGCAGCCACGAGGGGGCGCTCAGTAGGTAGTAGCAGTGTTAGGGAGACTTGCCCAAGGTCTCCTACTGAATAGGTGCTGGCTTACTGAACAGGAAAAGCCGAGATTTGAACCCAGGTCTTCTGTGTCAGAGGCAGAGCCCTTAACCATTATATTATCCTGCCACCGCTGGATAGTGGTTTTAAGCATGTGCATGGCCAGGTGCATGAGCATAACTGACTCCAGTCGTCTTTTTTAATTTACAGACTCCTAGACTCAATTTTCAGCATTGAACTTACATCAGCTTATTTTTTTTCCATACTTTAAATGTTTGCAACTTCTTTGAAATCCTTGGATTGATTTCACTAAGTGCTAAACTTACGTGTTTATTGGCGTAATTTTATTAACGTGAAAATATCTATATAAAAGTCTTTTGGAATACCTGAAAGACGTGTGACATTTTAGTAAAGGAACATTTTAGAGGGGTTTATTTATACATTTACTGTAAATAAGGGCAAACTACTTTTTTCTCCTCATTCTTGACCGCCAACATTTGTTTTGCCCTTACTGTCCCTCTACTGTTAAGCTCAAGCACTTATCATCATCTTATACACTTATATTTTGAAGCCTGTCAAAGAGTTCCTTCTGCTTTTAAACCAATAAAAGGGAATATAAAAGCTCTCTCTTGCATGTGAAAGATGCTTAATTCTTCCAGGCATAAGTAGATTTCATGTACTGAGTTTAGGTTGAGAGTGACAAAAGTATATATAAGTATATATAGAGATAAGTACATTTTGGGTATTTATTCTGTAAACAATTTCCTGTATTCAACAGGTGAAGTTACCTATTTCTTGGGAGGCAATCTGCAATAAATCATAACATGTTTGAGTACCATAAGGCAGGATCCAGAAAAGTGATTTCTACTGAGTTTTCATAAATATTGTTACTACCTGAATGGGCATCCAAAAAAAGACCAGATGAGAGTATTAAAAAAAAACTAATTCTAAGACACATGGCAACAAAAGAGATTAAAATATGCATGTTTATACAAATGTACAGTAAGCTCACAGTAGGTTTTAAAATCAGTGGTGGGCAGGTAGCAAATATTTGTGGAGAGGAAATATTTAGATTTAGGGAAAAACCTTGTATTACCTTTGGTTAAAGGACCACTATTGCAGAAAAATAAAGTATATAGGTAGAAAAAAAACAATGTTTTGTAAGAAATAATACCTTTTAATGGCTAACTAATAGAGTTAAAAGATGCAGCTTTCTGGGATCTAGTCCCCTTCTTCAGGCATATTTCCAGATGTAAGCTGAAGTAAAACACTGATGCAGATAAATGGTAAACACGAAGATGACAGTTGTGTTGGTTACTGTTTATCCGTTAGGTGTCAGGTGATCAGCAGGCTGGAGCCAGTGATTTAGTGCAACCATACATGAAATCCAGCAGGTTTCTGAAGATCATGAAGCCAAATCAATCATGTTACATAAGGTGTCATGAATCCTGTTCCACAATTTAAACCTTCTGTTAATGTCTTGAACATTTTCATAAATTTGTACTCAGAAACTTTTCTTGATTGATCATTTTTGAAGTTACCCTTAAGAACAAGTACTTTTAGATCTTGCATGCTGTGTCCTGGTTCACAGAAGTGTTGGCCCACTGGTGTGTCCATTTTACCCTCATTAATTTTAAAGCGGTGATGGTTCATTCTTGTGCGCAGTTTTTGTCCTGTTTCTCCTATATAGATTCCTCTTGAGGGGCATTTCATGCAGCGTATCATGTATACAACATTGGATGACTCGTAGGAAAATTGGTCTTGTATTTGATGATATTTCTGTGAGTTTGGTATTTGTATTTGGCTTGTGCTCAAGATATAAGGGCAAGTCTCACACCTTGTGTTATTGCAGGGTAATGTGCCTGGAATATCTGGTGTAGATAATGCACTTCTGATAATTATTTGTCTAAAATTGGGAGGTTGTCTGAAAGCAAGCAGTGGTAAATCAGGAAAAACATCCTTCAGGCGTTTGTCTTTATGGAGTATTGGTTGTAGGGCTTTTGATATCTTCCTCAGTGTCTTTAATTTTGGGTTGTAGGTTACCACAATTGGGATTCTGTTGTTTTCAGTCTTTGGGGTGTACTTCAACAGTTCCTCTCTTGATTTTAAAGTTGCTCTGTGTATTTGATCATCAACGATTTGTGGATGATATCCCTGATCTATGAATATTTTACGCAGTGACATAAGTTGTCTGTCTCTGTCCTCTGAATTAGAACATATTCGGTTATACCTCAGAGCCTGGCTGTAAACAATAGATTTTTTTGGTGTGTTCCGGGTGGAAACTCTTCCATTTTAGGTAAATATGCCGGTCAGTTGGTTTACGGTATATGGATGTTTGTAAAATTCTATCTTGTATATAAATTGTGGTATCCAGGAAACTGACATGGGAGGTTGAAAAGCTGAGCGTTAACTTGATGTTCTTGTGGTACTCTGAGAAGTTTTTGTGGAATCTGATTAATTCTTCCTGTGATGCTGTCCAGATTAATAGGATATCGTCTATAAATCTGAAGTAAGCCCATAGTTTAATTTCACAAGTTGAAAGGAAGTTTTCCTCCAATCTGGCCATAAACAAATTTGCATACTGGGGCGACATCCTACTTTCCATAGCACTGCCCATTGTCTGTAGATACATATCATTCCCAAATAAAAAATAGTTGTAAGTTAGTATATACCTGATAAGTTGTAGTGTGGGCTCTGTTGGTAGATCATTTAGCTGAAGGAAATGTTGGCAAGCTGCAATACCGTCCTCGTGTGGAATGTTGGTATAAAGGGATTCAACATCCATTGTAGCCAGGATAGCACCCTCTGGCAGTCAATTTGTTAAGAAGGTCAGTGGTGTCTTGGATGTAGCTGGCTGTATTCCTTACCATGGGTTTAAGAATGTTTTCTACCCAACCAGATATCTTTTCTGTTAGTGTCCCCAAACCAGAGATGATAGGACGACCTGGATTTCCTTCTTTGTGTATTTTGGTAAGATGTAGAAGGTGCCTATTTTAGGATTAGCTGGTATTAATGTAAGTATGTTAGATGATTTTGAGGAAAGATCATTAAGCATATTCTTCAATTCCCTTGAGTATTGTAGCGTGGGGTTTGTTTCTAGTCTTTTGTAGTAGGTGTTGTTGGAGAGCTGTCTGTTTGCTTCTTGAATATAGCTGGATTTATCCAAAATCACTACAGCTCCTCCTTTGTCAGCTGGTTTAATTACTATGTTGTCCTTGCTTTTAAGGCTCAGTATTGCTTTCCTTTCTTGAGTATTGAGGTTGTAGAGTGTCTGTTTTTGTTTGTCCAGTATCTCTAATTTAATTCTTTTTCTGAAGTTGTCAATATACTCTTCTAATTTCTTGTTCCGCCCTAATTTTGGTGTCCAGGTACTGCTCTTTTTGTTTTTGCTATTCGCAGGTTCAGTATCTTCGAATGATGAATAATTAGGTCTGTTGTGAAAAAACTCCTTTAGCCTTATCCTCCGAAAAAATTCTTCCATGTCACTACAAAATTCTATTTCATCAAATCTTTTGGTGGGGCAAAAAGAAAAATAAAGTAAAATCCATGTGTAGGCACATATGCAAAGTACCTTTACCCCAGAGTAAAAAAACACGATAAATTACTTTTTCCCATGTCACTGTCACTCACTTACAGTGCAAAGCTGACAGAACTGACAGGTTTTGAACAAGTCCATCTCTACCATGGGTGATTCTCAGTATTATATAGTATTTTATTCTTTACAACGGATCTCACTGGAAATGATCTCTGCAAACATGCCAGCCAATCTCCCTATTTGTTTGCACAGTATTTTTTCAGTTGGGTTAAACAACTGCCGCTCAGTAAGTGCTTGTGAACAATAAGGAAATCCTAAGAATCCCCCATGAGGAGATGACAGTGATAGTGACATAGGGAAAAAAAGCAATTTTCAGTATAGTTAATTTTATTCTGGGACAGATGTACATTGTATATGTGTGTACACGCATTGATTTTTTTTTTTTGTAATAGTAGTCTTTTAAATATTTACTGTAAGTGACAGTGACATGGGAAAAAGTAATTTATAGTTACCGTAATTTTACTCTGAGACAGATGTACTTTGTAAATGTGTGGTTTTTTTTTTTTGCGATAATGGTCTTTTAAATAAAATACATGTGGCTAAAGGGTGGAAGAGATTGACATAATTGACATTAGATAGGCTTGACATAATAAAGGAAATAAGATTGCTTGTCTGGCAAAGTGAAAATATATTAGGAAAGTGTACGGTAACACAGAAGATGAATAAAAATAATGTTTGTTATGGCAAGGTACAGGATTGATGGGAAGAGTACTTGCATGGCAAAGAAGAAGATAGATAGGAAGATGGTTTGCATGGCAAGGTAGAAAAAGAAAAGTGTCTCCAGATGGATAGTAAGATTGCTTGCATGGCATCTAAAAGCAGGATATAAAGAGATCTTACATTGGAAGTTAGAAGAAGTAGAAGAATAAGGATAGGATTTGTTATTTCATGGCAAAATAGTAGAAAGATAAAAGTAGTGCTTTAACCTTCCTGGCGGTAAGCCCGAGCTGAGCTCGGGCTATGCCGCCGGAAGGCACCGCTCAGGCCCCGCTGGGCCGATTTGCATAATTTTTTTTTTGCTGCACGCAGCTAGCACTTTGCTAGCTGCATGCAGTGCCCGATCGCCGCCGCTACCCGCCGATCCGCCGCTATCCGTCGCGCCGCAGCCGCCCCCCCCCCCCCCAGACCCCGTGCGCTGCCTGGCCAATCAGTGCCAGGCAGCTCTATGGGGTGAATAGGAATCCCTTTTGACGTCACGACGTCGATGACGTCGGTGACGTCATCCCGCCCCGTCGCCATGGCGACGGGGGAAGCCCTCCAGGAGATCCCGTTCTTTGAACGGGATCTCCTGATCGCCGATCGCCGGAGGCGATCGGAGGGGCTGGGGGGATGCCGCTGAGCAGACTTTGTCTCGCTACATGAAAAAAAAAAAAATTTAAAAAAAGATTTGCTGCCCCCTGGCGATTTATTAGCAAACCGCCAGGAGGGTTAATGGCAAGGTAGAAGATGGATAGGAAAATTGCTTCCATGGCAAGATAGAAAGGGATAAGAAGATTGCTTGCATGGCAAAGGTACAAGATGGACGGGAATCGTGTTTCCATGGCAACGTAAAGAATAATAGTATAAGTGCCTCCATTTCAAGGGAGAAAGTGGATAGGAATGGTGCTTGCATGGCAAGGTAGAAAAAGGATCAAAAGAGTGCTTTTATGGGAGAGTAGAAGATGCATAGGAAGGGTGCTTGCATTGCAAGGTAGAACATTGATTGCAAGAATGCTTGCAAGGCAAGTTAGAAGATGGGTAGGAAGAGTGCTTTCATAGGAAGGAAGAAGAATGATGGGAGGCATTCCTCCATAGCAAGGTAGAAGATGTATAGGAAATGTGCTTGCATGGCAAGGTAGTAGAAGGATAGTTAAAGTATTTGCATAGAATAGGGATAAGAAGAGTGATTGCATGCCAAGGTAGTGGAAGGATGGGAACAGTGCTTGCAGGGCAAGGTAGAAGCAGTACTGGAACCGTGCTTGCATGGCAAGGTAGCAGAAGGATAGGAAATATTTTTGCAAGGCAAGGTGGAAGGAGGATAGGTAGAGTTGTTGCATGGTGTGGTTGAAGATAAATAGGAAGAGAGTGTGCATGGCAAGGTAGTAGACAGATAAGAAGAGTGCTTCATAGCAAGATAAAAGATGAATAGGAAGAGTGTGTGCATGGCAATGTAGAAGATGGATAGGAAGAGTGCTTACATGGCAAGGTAGAAGATTAATAGGAAGAGAGTGTGCAGGGCAAGGAATTAAAAGGACAAGAAGAGTGCTTGCATGCAGGGCTGCCATCAGAAATTTTGGGGCCCCTCACACATCATCAGGCCTGGGCCCCCCTCCCCAGGCCCACACACTGGCTGCTGTGCCTGCCCACTAGCTACCCCATCACTGCCAACATTTACAACAGTGGTTTCCAACTTTCTTGAAGTCGTGACACGTCACGCCAAATGCTAAATAGATCTCCGTGACACATCATACCCCCCCCCCCCAAAAAAAAAATAAAACACCCTCAGACTCAGTATAGGTAGGTAGGTAGCCAGGTATAGGTGCACTCAGTATAGGTAGCATGGGGTAGGTGCCCTCAGGATAGGTAGCCAGGTGTAGGTGGGTGCCCTCAGTATGGTAGCAAGGTGTAGGTGCTCTCAGGATACATAGCTAGGAGTAGGTGCCCTCAGGATAAGTAGAGAGGTGTAGGAGCCCGCAGGATAGATAGCTAGGAGTAGGTGCCTTCAGGATAGCTAGGACTAGGTGCCCCCAGTAGCATGTGCTGGCGGCTTACTCACCAGCTCCATGTTCCAGCGCTAATGTCACTCTTCAGCGCCCTGCTCCGTCTCTCACCATGCTGCTCCATTCTGCCTCTCTCGCTCAGTGGTGGCTCTAGCTACACTTTTTTGGCGGGGCACAATAGATAGCTGGTGGGGCCCACTGTGGCACAGAAAATGAAAAATATATCCATGAATAATGGTATCTAGTGGATCCCCTAAGTGTTAAGTAGTCAGAGGTAGCCCCCTCGTATTAGCCAGATACCCCCCCCCCCCACTATTAAGCAGTTAGAGGTTATTCACTTGTTATTGTTAAAGTGCATTAAAGGTTGCCCTGATGTCATCGCCGCGGACTGGGACAGAGCTGCGGCGAGGGATATGCTGGGAGCTTGGGGCTGGAGGAAGCCCCGGGTAAGTAGCACTTATTTTCTTTAAATATGCCTGATAACTCCTTTAAGACCCACTGCTGACACACACTGTAACACCTCTAAACTCAAAGACACCCTTAAGGGAATCCTTAATATAAAATATATCCTGAAAGAGAGCCAGTTTTCAATGTACATTGCATTGCATAGCTTAGTACAAGGTTTCCAGCATGGAAAGAGTTAACCAGTGTGCGCAGCACTTTTCATGAAGTAAGGCTGGCTAGCATTGCTCGCTAGAGATGCGAAGTTCGGATCTTTTCAATGATCCAGATAATTCGAATCGGATCATTGAAAAGATCCGGATCTTTTATCCAAATCTTGGATCATTTTGCAAGGGAAGCATTCGGGGGTGAAATGACTAGCAGGACAGGAGAAGGGGAGGGGGGTGGACACACAGAGAAGGGGAGAAGATGGACAGAGGGCAGGGAGTGGACAGAGAAGGGAGGAGGGACGAGCAGAGAGCAGAAATGTTTGTTAGCACACAATACCCACATGCTGCAATCATATGCTTTACATACATTTCACCTATATGTTCATCTGTATACTCCCAACTCCCATTCCCCAAAGCATTCCCAGAAGTGAAGTGCAGCTGTATAGAGCAGTGCAGGAGGATCATATTGCCCTGCAATCACAGTGCCTGCCCTGTCCTAGCCCAGCACGCTGCCTGTAACGTTACTGAGCTGTGCCAAAAGTTTCCAATGTGTTCACTGTGCACAACTACGGAACACACATCCTATAATGAGCAGCACATTTCAGCCAGTATGTGTGCTCTACACATATCTGGCAGTGGCACCCATGTCCCCTCTCTCATCTACCTGTGGCTGTGCAAGGCTGCCTCCCCTTCAACAGAGTGATCCATCTCTGCTCTGCTTCCAGGACCCCACTGCCTGCTGAGAGGGGGGAGTGTCGCTCCTGGCCCCGCCCCCTTTGCGATTCGAATCACTCATTTTGATGATTCGGATGATTCGACTCACAAAATAGATTCGGATCAAAGATCCGAATCGTTCATGATCCGGACAACACTATCCGCTTGCTGTGCAGGAGTGCGTGAATAGCTCTCACCTCCACAGCAGGGAGTCTGCTATTCTCACTCTGTCTGTTGCTCCAGCACAAATGGCAGACACCTGCATTACTCAGCCCCTGTCCGTGCTGGTAGAGCCCAGGAACAGAGTACAGGAGAGGAGTGAGGGGGGGCGGAGCGGTGTCCTGCAGACAACTTCACCTTGTGTGCAGATTCACATCAGGCAAATCAATGAGTACAAGTCTGCAGGTAGACACACTCTTCAAGTCTGCTGTTGTGCTGTAAAACAGCAGTGAGCTGTTAGAAGCGGCAGGGGGGAGGGAGGACAAATGCAGTGTAGCCCTCTGCCCTCACTGGTATTTAGAGCAAAGCTACAGTAACATGGCTGCCGATGTCTGCATTTGTGGACCTCGGCAGCCATGTTCTTGTAGCCCTGCTCTAACTACGGAGTAGAGAAGCAGGGAGAGCACTAGACCGGGACCCGGGGACACATAAAACAGGTGCCACGTGTTGGAGGGGGGCCCGGGGCCCCTGGGGGCTTGGGGCCTGTCATTCTTGTGTTGGTTGTCCCCCCCTGATGGCGGCTCTGCTTGCATGACAAGGTAGAAGATGAGTAGGAAGAGAGTGTGCAGAGCAAGGAATTAGAAGTACAATGAGAGTGCTTGCATGGCAAGGTAGAAGAAGGTTTGGAAGAGTGCATGACAGTATAAAAATATGTAGCAAGAAGGATGGCATATAGGAAAATATTATATAGTTCTTTAAAAGGAGGAATATTGAGCTGGATCCAGGCAAAAATCAATGCATCATACCAATTTTGACCAGCTGCTTCTAAATTCTAAGTGCATAACTGAGATTTATCAGCCTGCTGGTGTACATCAGCAATAATGACAATGGCGCTTTTTTGCTGCTGCTGCTGCTGCTGCTGCTGCCTCCATTGCATTGCTGGTACCATTTACCCTCCCACCCCAGTATATTTATTAAAGGAGGAGAATGCACCACAATCTTATTTTATTTTATTATTCACCACACTAATTGATAAAGATACTGACATTTTCCTGTGTAGTAAAGGCAGCAAAGCCTTCAACATTGCTATTTCATAGGTCACAACTGTCAGATTAAGGTTGTGGGGTAATATACAAACTCTATTAAATGCGTTTTTCAAGTAAACATAGTGCAATTTTGTTTTCATAATGCTCACTGGAGTGTGGAAAGTGAAGGAATATGTGTGCTGACACTGCATATACTGGAAAGAACATGTGGAGTAGCTGGCTTTCTATCCAGACAATGATACTTACAGGCACCAACAGCACCTTCATACACAGAATGGTTAAAAGGGAGAATTTATCAGACACATCAAAAAGTACCTGACTCGGTCACAGCAAGACAAAAAGTGAACCTGTCCTGTTTCCAATAACAGACAAAAGCTGCATTCAGTTTTGCCAACAGAAATAGGAATCAATGTGTTAATTGAGGACATGGAAAGCATATCATGTAGCTTTTACATTATCATTACTGTACTTTGTTATGTGATAGCAGCAGGTACTTGCTCTTCCCACTTAAATAACCCCCAAAAAATGTGTAGGCAGGGCAGCTTGTTTTCTGTAAATAATGCAGTAAGGGCTATTAGCAAACCATGCAGATTCTGCTTTCATTCTCTCCACTCATTTAAAAGAATAGCCTGGCACTTGGTAAAACCAGCTTGCACTTTCATAAACTTTTCTGTGCACTGTTTTTCCAGTACATATAAATGCATTGGTGACAGGAAAAAATGGCGCACAGCGCCAGTGCACCCTTCTAGCGCGCCATACAGAACAACGGTAAATCATTATTTACCGTTGTTAACTGTAACTTTGTGGTGTGCGGCTGCCCGAAGTGTTTAAAACGCTATTTTGCGTTTTAATGTTAAAACATTAAATAGCGTTTTAATGTTAAAACGCTATTTCATGTTTTAACATTAAAACGCAAAATAGCGTTTTAAGCACTTTAGTTTGTGTAAGCAAATTTGTTAATATAAGTGTATAAATATATATGTGTGTGTGTGTGTGTGTGTGTGTGTGTGTGTGTGTGTGTGTGTGTGTGTGTGTGTGTGTGTGTGTGTGTGTGTGTGTGTGTGTGTGTGTGTGTGTGTGTGTGTGTGTGTGTGTGTGTGTGTGTGTGTGTGTGTGTGTTTGTAGATGTGTATATATATGTGTGTATATATGTGTGTATATATGTGGGAATATATGTGGGAATATAAATGTATATATGTGTATATTCATATGTATATGCATATATGCACATATATGTGTTTATATATGTGTGTGTATATATGTGTGTAAATGTGTATAAATGTGTGTATATACACCCCACGTCATTTGTTTTTAATTCAAACATTAAGCAAAAAAAAAAAGACATTTATATACATGTTAATACATGTATAAATACATGTATTAACATATATTCATAGATTACTTGTATATGTGTGCATATATATATATATATATATATATGTATATATATATATATATATATATATATATATATATATATATACAGTATATATTTATTTATATATATGTATGTATATATATATATCTGTATATATATATATATATATATATATATATAATATATATATATATATACTTTATATATATATATATTTATATATATACAGTATATATGTATATATATATATATATCATACATATACATACATACATTATATTTATTAATATTTATTTTATTTCTTATGTATTTACAAATCATAACAAATGGCGCACAGAGCCGCCTCTAGTGTTTAAAACGCTATTTTGCGTTTTAATGTTAAAACATTAAATAGCATTTTAATGTAAAAACGCTATTCAATGTTTTCACATTAAACCGCAAAATAGCGTTTTAAACACTTTAGCGGCGGCTCCATGCGCCATTTTTTCCCCGGCGCCACTGTTGATTGTATGCAAATGCATTATATGGAACAGAAATTCACATAAATAACTTCATCAGCTGTTGAAGCTTTCACAGCTTTAACAGCACCCTGCAGAAAAGCAATGTTAATCAATTTACAAGGGTTTTTTTGGGCTAAGGTGTGCAAAACCACAGTGTGGCTAAAGGTGGCCACTAACTGTCCAATTTCTAGCGAAAAATCGTTCGAGCGATCAGAAATTCTGATCGGCCGAAAAATCGTTCACTACACCATCAACTAACCAATCTTTGCTTCCTATCTATCACGACCACCAAGAAAATCCAAATTTTCTTTCGACGAAAGTTCATTCGGGCGACATTTTTTTCACTCGTTCATAATCGATTGTGTCCACCAATGAAGATTATTTACAACCAATCCGATCAGAATTTCTGATCGCTCGAACGATTTTTCACTAGAAATTGGACCGTTAGTGGCCAGCTTAAGATGTAACATTTCACCACAGGCTAGTTTGTCTTGCTATTTATAACAGCATGGCATTTCAGTATTTCCTCTAGGGGTGGCTCTATCTCATTACCATACCCCACAGAGAATTCAATTTCCTTCCTCAGCCCCACACTGATTGGCTGCTGTTGAGCATGGTGCATGATGGGTTTTCCCACTGAATTTGGCACCATTAACATCACAGATGTTTTATTTTAGATTTGCGAACGTAAATCCGCAATATCCATGATGAATTTGAGGTAAACCTGAACACAAACTGAAATACTATATCAATATTATCAAGTATTCCATTACAGTTATACATCATCTCTGATTTTGGACCTCCTGATTTCCACAAAGCTGCTCAGCACCTAAACTGAAAGCCAGAAATGTTGGTTTCAGTTTTTAGATTGGACAGTTGTAGAAGACAAATCTTCAGTATTATCATGCACAGTTGTTAGAGTTTAATAGATCCCCATTTTTATTCACAAGTAGGAAGGATCATGGGAGCAGAACCATAAACGGAATGATTTGGACCCAGCCTCCATAAGGTCACTCTTCAGATGACCTTTCTACTGTGGCTGGATTGTGACTGGATTGTGTAATGGTTAAGGGCTCTACCTATTACCCAGGGGACCTGGGTTCAAATATCAGCTCCAACTGTTCAGTAAGCCAGCTCCTATTCAGTAAGGAGTTCTTTGGGCGAGACTCCCCAACAACAGGAGAAAACTGCTGTACAAAAAAAGGAATTATTTTTAAAGGAATGATTATTATTACTGAGTTTTGGTAGTTTAGGGGGAAAAAATAAAAAATAGAGACATTTATTTAAAAATAAATACTACAAATATTTGTAAAAGAAAAGTAAACACTGTAGAGGGGATCAGACTCCACCAACAGGAAGCTCTGTTGGTGGGGAGAAAAGGGGGGGGGGGGGAATTACTTGTGTGCTGTGTTGTGCGGCCCTGCAGCTTGGCCTTAAAGCTGCAGTGGCCCATTTGACCAAAAATGGCCTGGTCTTTATGGGGGGGGGGGGGGGGTAAAGCCTGTGGTCCTGAAGTGGTTAAAGGACACCTGAATTGAGTGGGAATTGCCATATTTATTTTCTTTTAAACAATTCACATTGCTAGGCAGTCCTTCTGATCCTCTGCCTTTAAAACTTTCAGCCATAGACCCTGAACAAGCATGCAGATCAGATGTTTCAGACTGAAAGATAACCTGAGATGAAAACAACATAAGGATTTATACTTACCTGGTGCTTCCTCCAGTCCCCTGTATGCCATGGGTTCCTTCGGTGTATCGTCTGCTCCCCTCCATTCTCTAGCTGTGTACCCTCCTGTGGCCCTGGATGCACCCCTCCTTGATCATGCTACCATGGCCAGCAGCGTTCTGTGCCTGTCTTAACTAACTGCACAGGCACAGAATGCTCCTGGCTATGGTAGCAGCAGTCCCTAATTACTGGGGCTTACCACTGGAGAATGGAGGCAGCCCCAGGTAAGTATAAATCCCTATGTTCCTTTTGTCTCAGGTTCTCTTGAAGTGTGACTTGCTTGATTAAGGTGTGCAGCATGGTGGCGTAGTGGGTAGCGCTCTCGCCTTGCAGTGCTGGGTGCCTGGTTTGAATCCCAGCCAGGTCAACATCTGCAGGGAGTTTGTATGTTCTTCCCGTGTCTGAGTGTGTTTCCTCCGGGCACTCTGGTTTCCTCCCACATTCCAAAAACATACAGATACGTTAATTGGCTTCCCCCTAAATTGGCCCTAGACTAGGCTATGATACATGCACTACAAGATTCATACATAGACATATGACTATGGTAGGGACTAGATTGTGAGCCCCTCTGAGGGACAGTTAGTGACAAAAAAATATACTCTGTACAGCGCTGTGTAATATGTCGGCACTATATAAATACTTAAATAAATAAATCTAGATAGTACTGCAGCCAAAGAAATCAGCAGGATGCCAGGCAACTGTTATTGGTTAAAAGGAAATAAACATGGCAGCCTCCATATCCCTCTCATTTCAAGTGTCTTTTAATGGCAACAAAAATAATGATACTACTTATAAATCATTACTTACAATGATAATAATAATAATTATCAGGTAAGTAACATATTACACTGTACACACTATTAGCAGGCTAACCTATCTGCACACTGTGTGCCTTACTGACTTTCCTCTATCCATGGTCCTGAAATCACAGTGTTTATTCATGGATCAAAATGTTTATTCGCACCGATTAAAGCTGACTGCAGTTACGTTTTCTAAAATGAATCTCGTCAATAATGCAGAGGCAGGCGCAGTAATATCCTAATATGTATTGCAAATTCCTCCTACTCACAACTTAATTAGCACATTGAGACCTGTGAAAGAGATCACAAGTTCTGTTCAAGTTGTGACAAATTTCCATTGTTAGAGCTCAAGCTGATAGCTGATAGCTGCTGAGGAAACCCTTCTTCTACAGCATGACTTTACATAAATTGTGTCAAGCCAAGTACTAACAATATATTTAACTCATTTATCCCAATTCCAGCTTGGAAAAACAAAGTCATTTTACAAAGAAATATTTTATCGTTTCATAGTTGGTATTAAATTGTAGAACACGTTTGACTGGATGAATTACATCTCCCACTGGGAATGGGAGAAGTGTACAATCCTTATGAAGACTTTAAGCCTCTAATCAAGAGTGCCTCACTTTCTCAAACTAAAACACCATAATGATGTGTTTTTTATCATCAAATAGAACTGAAAAATAATGATTTTGCAAACAGTTTATAGACAAATGAGGTATAGGCCAACAATCTTATATGTAGTTCTTCCCTTATTAAACTTCTGACTGCTCCGCTCTACAATGCTAATCCAGTACAGATTGGGGGGGGTCACTTACCTGTAGCACAAGTGCGGGGCATAACTTTAAAGGGACACTGAAGCCAGAAAAAAAGATGAGTTTCACTCACCTGGGGCTTCTACCAGCCCCCTGCAGCAGTCCTGTGCCCTCGCAGCCACTCACTAATCCTCTGGTCCCCCGCTGCCAGCTTGTTTCGATTTTGCCGTCGGGACTGGCCACGCGTAGCTTTCTCCGCATTCCCGACTGTCATTAGCGCTATTGCGGGCCGCAACGCGTCCAAAAATACGCGTTGTCGCATATCTATGCGTAGGTAATGCGGCAACGCGTATCTTTGTGCACGTTGCGGCCCACAATAGCGCTAATTACAGTCAGGAATGTGGAGAAAGCTACGCGTGGCCAGTCCTGACGGGCCTGTCGGCAAAAACGAAACAGCTGGCAGAGGGGGACCAGAGGATTAGTGAGTGGCTGTGAGGGCACAGGACGGCTGCAGGGGGCTGGTAGAGGCCCCAGGTGAGTAAAGCTCATTTTTTTTCTGGCTTAAGTGTCCCTTTAAGTTTTACTGGGGCCCAGAGCTTTATGGGGGGGGGCTCCCAACTACTAACCCTACCTTGATCCAATACAGGGGTCCATCCTCTAGATCAGGTATTTTTGTGGCTACACTTGTTATGGGTGAAGAGATCACAATGGCCAAACTTGTTTTATGACCCTTGTAATATGGGCCCCCAGGCTGTGACGATCACCAATGGAAGGGGGGAGTTAAAATTGGGGGGCCATCAAAGTTGTGATGGGGGAGCACATGATTTGTAGCTACCTAAACAAATGGCAAGCATATTTTTTTCCATAGAACTTTTACTGTAGTAGCACCAGTCAGCCAACCAGTGAGTGTTAAAGGACAACTGAAGCGAGAGGGATATGGAGGCTGCCATATTTATTTCCTTTTAAGCAATACCAGTTGCCTAGCTATCCTGCTGATCCTCTGCCTCTAATACTTCCAGCCATAGCCCCTGAACAAACATATGCAGATCAGGTGTTTCTGACATTATTGTCCGATCTGAGAAGATTAGCTGCATGCTAATCTTGTGTAATTCAGGCACTACTGCTGCCAAACAGATCACCAATGCTGCCAGACGACTGTTATAGTTTAAAAGGAATTAAATATTACAGCCTCCATATTCTTCTCACTTCAGTTGTCCCTTAAAGTGTACCTGAGATGAGGTATTAAAAAGAAAATATACATACCTGGGGCGTCCTCCAGCCCCTCTCAGGCTTATCGCTCCCTCGCCATCCTCCTTTGCCTCCTCATTGGTACGCAACTAGCCCGGTAAGTCTTCCAGTCGGTGTAGGCGCAGCCTGGCCATGTGCGCTCCCCCAACGTGTTTCCATCACAGGTAGCATTCTGCGCCATGCACAGGTGCAGAATGCCCCCAATGATGGGAGCGCATGCGGGCTGCACCCTGCATGTACAGTTGGCCCTGGTCCGGAGGACTTTCCAGGGCAAATTGCAAAAGAACGAGGAGGTGAAGAAGGACAGTGAGGGAGAGATAAGCCTGGAGGGAGCTGCAGAAAGCCCTAGGTATGTATATTTTCTTTTTAACCTCCTTGGCGGTAATCCCGAGCTGAGCTCGGGGTATGCCGCCGGAGGTCGCCGCTCAGGCCCTGCT